>NW_016809444.1:398849-412920 GCF_001698545.2 Rhinopithecus bieti
TAATTCTTTCAAATACCTGGTAGAATATTGGTATAAATGCAAGGGACTTTTGAGTGGATGAAACCCAACCCCTTCATTTTACAGATGGTTAAGTTAGGATTCAGAGAGATTATTTCTCTAGGCTAGGTCACCCTGCTAGTTAGTGGTGAAACTGAGACTAGTGCACAAGGAAAGCCGCAGTCATTGGCAAGGCCTGGGAGGATGATAATAATAATAATAATAATAATAATAATAATAATAATAGTAATAATAAAAACACGTAACACTGAAGGGGTAAAATCTTAGCAATCAACCCTCAGATACTCAGTAAGTTCCTACTATGTGCCAGCCACTGCAAGGCTGAAGTGTGAGGTCAGACAGACATAGCCACTGACCTCACAGGAGATATAAAATACTGTAAGTACCAAACAACAAGAAATGGAAGCAAGGCTAGTTTTCCTTCAAAGAAGAATGGGTGCTTTGCATCATGAGAAACTTGTAGGTACCTTGGCCAACTGTGTATTCAGCCATCAGAGTACCTCAGTGATAAGAGATTAAATCTTTCCTATTCATATATATGAATATATTACTTCCACATTCATGAAAATGAAAGGGAAAGTTAATTTCAAAAGAAGTATCTCAATTGTGCTAATGCCAGCCCCTTTAGCTCCAGCTGGAGAAACAATTGTAGGTGTGGAGCCACACTTCTCCGTAGTCAGGAGGAACTCCTTCTTGGTAAGATCACCCAAAAAGAAGACTGATGCTCAACCACAGCTGACATGAACGACAGACTCACAAACGGACTGTGCATTTACTCCTGACTCTGCAAAAATGAAAAACAAGAGTGATGCTTCAAAATACTAAAGGAAATACTTTTGAGTAATAATCAATAATAATAATAATGATAATATTAACAATAATGACATGGTATGCCATTAAAATACTGTTTAGACTAAAACACATTTTGGGGTATTATGATCCATTCCAACAGTCCCTGAGCTACAGGGTTGGAGAACAAACTTCCATGAAAATAAACCCTCATCTGGGGCAAAACACACCTTATCCTTTTCAGTAAATCCAGCCAAATGTATGTTTCCTACTATTTCCCTTTGAAATTTAATTTGAGGGCATTTTGAATGAGCAACAAGGGTTAATACATGGAGTTGACTTTTAAAGAATTGGATGATTATTTCTTTCAAGAACATAAGATGAGCCTTCAAGGGTGTCGACAAGTAAAATCCCTGGGGACCTGCTTTAAGTGATTGACAAGGACTACATATAATTAGCACCCTGATTGCCTATACCCTAAAACCTTGTTTACACCAATCAATTGCTTTGACTCCCTAATTTCACAGGACAAAAGAGGCTTCAGTCCAATACCAGTGTGAATGACGATGAGTCTACTCAAAATTAGTAGACTGTGAATGAATTCATTTGTATTCCATTTAACAACTCTCATCAGATTGCAGTTCTGTTCCTCTTGCCCAGAGGTAGTGTGTTACTAAAATGCTTGGGGGCAGGAAGGAGGTGACACAAATCAGAGGGAACTGTAGGAGGTTTCAACATGAGAGGGGCATTTATTTTTCTTTGTTTTGGTTTTGCCTTGATGAAAATTTGTAAAACAAATTGGACTATGATATTTCACATTCAACCCAGCTGATTGTGTGTCTGACAGGACCTGGTATGTGTGGAGGGCAGGGGCATCAAGGTAAAATGTGCGAACGGTCATGTTTCCCCTGCCAACCCCTATTAAATACTGTTTGACATTCTCATCCATTTGACTATCAGCTTTACATTTCATGCCTGCTTCTATAATATTGTTTTTGGGTAAACCACGACTTTTTTGAAATCACCAAAAGAGAAGACCACCTGTTGCATTATGATCATCACGGTTCAAGGTCAGGTCACTGTGAGAGTCCAACGAGGTGTCAAAGACGAGTTCCTTGTTGTGCTCACTGATCCTCCTGGGCTGTTCTGTGCAGTGGGAAGGACGGCAGTCGCTGAGCTGCTGGGACACTGAGCAGTCTCCTTGGGTTGGCATTTCTCCTGCGGTCTATTTATTTACCTGTGTGCTCCACACAAGCCAGGGAGCTCCTCAGGGACTGCATTTTCCTAATCTTTGCACTCCTGTCCAGCAAGCCCCCAGCACAGTGCCTGGGGCATAGCAGATGCTCACTAAATAGTGGGACTGGATGATGGGATGTTGTGGGAGGCAGTGACTGCAAAGTCAAGTGCTTTCACAGGGTGCTGCCTTTGCTCCCTTTGGTATCCAGTCTGAGGAGAGCACAGGTTGAGAAAGGCCAGAAGAGCCTCGTACCTGGAACACCCATTAAGTGGCCAGGTGATAGTAGATACTTGAGTTCTGTTGGAGGCCCCAAACAGATTTTGCTCCCTGTATCTAAAAATCAAAAGATTTCATATACAAATAGAGACTTCCAGCTTCTCTTGGAAAACTAGATACTACAAAATTCGGCCCACATTCCAAGTCAGCAACAAGTGGCTGGAGCTGCTCCCTTTAGATGGGACACAGTCTCCAACCATCCACCATTCATGTTTATACTATCTGTGTGGCTCCTTGAGGCATCTGACTTTGCACCTATTCTACTGGAGGACAGGTTAGAAATCCAGCCAGATTGTGTACAGAGGAGTCAGGGGAACCATAAGCTGAGTCCTGAGTTCCAAAGTTCCCAGGCCATAGCACCAAGCATCATGTCACCCAGAGTCTTGGCCTATCTTCCAGGCCAGCCTGCTGTCCCTGGTCCTTGCTGTGGGTATCCTTTGAACAGGTTTGGTAGATTTGTACCAGTAGAGAGAAGCAAGAGTTCCTCATGGGAAGGGCAACCAGTTGTTGAGGACCTGTTACACTAACATAGCAACCACTCAACATATGCTTGTTGATTGACAGGAGGCGGAGGTCAGGCAGTAAAAAAGGGTCTTTGCCTACCACTCACCTCCTGCTGTACAGCCTGGTTCCTAACAGGCCACAGACCTATACCAGTCCATGGCCTGGGAGTTGGGGACCCCTGCTCTAGAAGGATCTAGGATTCTTCTAGCACTGAAGTCATTAATCAAGAACAATGAATTAGATTAGAGTAAACACTATGACACTGGCTGCTTTCTTTGTAAAACAACACTAGCAATTTTGATACTTCTCAAATATAACTTTGCAATATAGTAATCAAAGCTAACTGCAGTTATGTAGTACAGTGCAGCTGCCTCCTTAGAACTAAGTTTGCTGAAGGGCTGTTGAGTGCTCATGTTGTCTTTGGGGAGGGAGCATACAGTGGCTGCAGAGAACTGAAGATGTCTCCCATAAAGGGAAGTTCTACGGTGAGAATTTACATTTGTAAATTGTTGTCCTTTCTACCATGACAGTCAAGAGAGCGCACAGCAGCATGGGAATTAACCCTAATTACACTGAAGAATTTGCACTGGAGGCACAGTACTTTCCTTTTAGTGTTACTGATTTGCCTTTTACTTAATTGTTTTTCCATTATTTTGTTTCTCTTTGTTTATTTGGCTTGATTAGGTGGTTTACTTGATTCACAATGCAAAAAATATAAAAATTTGGCTTTTATTTACTTGTAAAAGGAATTTCTAATTATGTTGCATGGGGACCCTGCTTAGCTTTATTAATAATTAGAACAAACTAGTTTTCCACATGAAAGGTAGATAGTAAGATTACTATTTTAGTAGTTTAATCTTTTAACAGTGAAATAGGTGTATAGGACAATACAAAAGGGTGAAGTGTAATTAAAACTTGAACACTCAAAATTGACTTTAATTTCCTATGTATATGTTTGGGAATATGTATATATAGGTATATTCAAGGAGAGAAGAAAGCTTACATTTATTGCACACCAAGCATTATGCTAGATACTTTACCTACAACGTATTACTTAATCCTCAGAGTAAATTTATAAGAGATGCATTATTATGCCATTTTACAGATGAGGACACTGAGGGTTTGAGAGTTTACATAATTGGCCCAAATTAATCTAAGTAGTAAGCTGTAAAGCTAAGACTTGAATCCAAGGTGTCTACCTACAAAGCCAACATTTTTTCCACTATGTGCTATTAAGTGATCTTGTGGTTTACTGAATAATAAATAATTATTCAATAATTATTCAATAATTATAGGATGTCCTGTAATAATCTGACAGCTTGGCATGGTTGTCAAGGAGTAGGGAAGAGGAAGGTCAGAATGATGTGGTTCAAAAAAGGAAGCATCAGAGCAGAGAGAGGCACCGAGGGAGGTCCCTTGTGAGAAACACACGAATAAGGGGATGATGGGGACAGGGCTTAAAGGCAGAATAAATAATTATGACTATCTCCCTTTCTCTTTATAAAGGATTTTAGTGGTAAGTAGCAGGATTTCCAAGCCAAACAGGGAGCAAGAGGTGAGGATACGTCAGAGAAGTCAGATTTGCTTGATAGACTTAGAAGGCCTGGAGAAGATACCACCGTCAGACGGCACCAACATTGCTTGTCTCATATGCAGCACCGGGCGGGGGTATTTTTCTTCCTCCTATTAACAACAGCGACCTTGCTTAATATCACTGGGGAAGGCTAAGTTTTCTTCCTATTAAAAACAAACACTACTAGGATTACTATCCCCACCACTACCAATCTTGCATTTATTCAGCATTGGTTTCAACTCAACTAACATTTCTTGAGCCCCTCCTATGAGCCTTGATATAGTTTTAGGCAATGGGTATAAGGATATGGGCAAAGAAAAGACAATCCCTGTCTTCTGGAACTTAAAGATCTGTAAACAAATGGGTCTCTACTACATTTAAGCTCTACAAGGTCAGAGACCTGTTGTACTAGTCTGTTCTCACACTGCTATAAAGAAATATCTGAGCCTGGACAATTTATAAGGAAAAGAGGTTTAATTGACTCATGGTTCCGCAGGCTATACAGGAACCATGGTGGAATCTGCTTCTAGGGAGACCTCAAGGAGCTTTTACTCACGGCGGAACACAAAATGGGAGCAGACGTCTTACATGGTGGGAGCAGGAGGAAGAGAGAGAGGTGGGAGGTGCTACACTCTTTTAAATAACCAGATCTCATGACAATTCACTTGCTCACTATCAGGAGAACAGCACTGAGGGGATGGTGCTAACCCAATCACAAGAACTCTGCCCCCATGATCCAGTCTCCTCCCATCAGGCCCCACCACCAACACTGTAGATTACAATTCAACATGAGATTTGGGTGGGGACACAGATCCAAACCAGATCACACATCTCTCTTTTTTCACTCTCTCCCTTCCTTTTGTCCTTCTTTTCTTTCTTTTATTCATGCCAAATGGCAGACACTGTTCTTGGTCCTGGGAGTAGAGTGATAAACAAAAGACAGGGATCTCTGTCCTCATCAGGCTTATGTTCTAGAGCTGTGCTGTTCAATACAGTAATCAGCAGCCACATGTAGCTATTTACATGTACATATAAAGTAATAAAATTACATATTTGGTTCCTCTGTTGCACTAGCCACATTTCAAGTGCTCAATAGCCATCTATGGGTAGCAGCTATCATACTGGGTAATGCAGATATAGGATATAGCCATCTTCACAGAATGTTCTACTAGATAGCACTGTCTTCAAGTTTTATTTGCAGTTAGATTTTTAGAATCTACCACTGTGCCTGGCACATAGAAAGCAGTATTAAACTGTCATTAAATGTTAAAGTAGAGTGATAAGGACAATGATAAAGTTATGTCCCTATACGGAAATTGCACAGAGGGGGAAGAACTTAATGGGGTGGGGTCAAAGAGTATCTCCCAGAGGAGAGAGAAACAGGTGATAGGATTCGAACTATGATAAAAAGTTATGATGTACATTTGGTCAATGAAGGCAGCTTGCTACAACTCTAAGGAGGACAATAGAAAAGGATTCCTTTCAAAGTTAAATCGCAACCTTCATGATAGCATTGGTCAGATGCTTCTTAGATGGGTAGGCTGAAACGTGGGGGAAGACAAAAAGGGCACAATAATAGTTTTCAAACCCCTGAGGAATACTCATTAGGAGGATGCAAACAAAAAGCATGCCCTCCTTATTTTAGGAAATAAACAGTTTGCAATAAATGTCTGAAATAGTCCTGGTTCTTAAGTATTACTATGCTCTTCAAAATGAATGCTCTGTGAGGCCTTCCTTTTAATCAGCAAATATGCTAGTCAGAGCCTTCTATAAAAAGAAGCAGTACTTATGTGTCCATTCCTCAGCCACAAAAGGAAACTGAATAACAACATGCACACGATATGTGGTCAGTGATGGAGACCTCTGAGGCCTGATTCAGAATAGCTGTAGTCTAGAGCTGCCCAATTCAGTGGGTATCTCGGCTACAGGAAAACCAGAAGATTGAAGAGCATGGAAAGGAACGTAAATGTGGGCCACACAGAGGCCATGGTAGGTCAACTTCAATTACCCATGTCTGCTTACCAGAGAAATAGAAAGGCAATTATCTTGCATAAAGGTGATATGGTGGCTGGCCAGACACCCACTGCCATTGTAATCAGAATAAGTGCCATAGCTAACATTCAGATAGCCTTTACACATGCCCGGCATTTACTACATTTAATTCCTACAATGACCCTACGAGATAGGTACTATTATGATTCCTTTTGACAGAGGAAGGAATTAAGGCATGTAGATGTTAAGTAGCTTGCTCAAGGTCACACAGCTAAGTAGTAAGTGGTAAAGCTAGAATTTGAAAGCATTGATTATATGCCAAGTGTGGCTAGGGACAGATGGGCCAAAGGAGGTTAGGTAGTGAGAGGGCTCGACACCTGCATATACTGTCAGAGGCATTCTAGAAACTTCCTGTGGCAAATCCCCACCCTGACACCTTGAACTTGAAGACAGGTGGCACACCACTGGAAGTAAGGAAGACAGTCAGGGAAACTGCTTCGGGTTGGGGGTATTTTTAGGGGTAAACTATCCATTCCCCCAGCACCCATGAAACCTCACTGCTCTCAGGACAAACAAGAATTTCTATTCTTCTTTATGAGACAGAGTCTCGCTCTGTCGCCCAGGCTGGAGTGCCACTAGTGGGGTGATCTTGGCTCACTTCAACCTCTGCCTTCTGGGTTTAGTAATTCTCCTGCCTCAGCCTCTCCAGCAGCTGGGACTACAGGCATGTGTCACCACACCCGGATAATTTTTGTATTTTTAGTAGAGATGGGGTTTCACTATGTTGGCCAGGCCGGTCTCGAACTCCTGACCTTAAGTGATTCACTCATTGTTGGCCCCCTCAAAGTGTTGGGATTATAGGTGTGAGCCATTGTGCCCGGCTATTCTTACCTTTGGTCATGACTCCACTCCCCAAGTCGATAGAGACCAAGGTAACAGATGTTGGAGAGAGCTGTAAATTCTGTACTTTTCCATAAAGTTGTAAGGGGAGTAAACAGCAGTAACCCACCACTGCTGATCTCTGCTGACAGGAAAGCCCCTGGCTTGACTCCCGGAGGTCAGGCATCTGACCCTGCTCAGCAAAGAACAAGAGCCCCAAGTCTTGGCCAATTCTGCACCCTCAACCACTTCCACTTTTTCATAAGGAGAAGTTTGTGAGGTTTCCCTCTCCTCATACATTAAACTAAAGAGACAGCTATAAGCACTATAAGATCTTCATGTTCCTTCATCAGTAAGTAAGCCTGATTATTCCATTAAAACAGACTGCTGTTTTGGGAAAGATGATTCATTTTCTTAAATTTGTATCTATTTCCTGAAGTCCTTTGGCCCCTTAAAGAAGGGTCAAGCTATAATAAGATGGAACAATAAAACATTCAATCAGAGAGACACAAAGAGTATCACATTTAAAAAAAAGGATTATATGCTCTTACCCTGACTGAAGCATGCTTCATAGTTGTGCTTTAGAATAACATCCATATTCTGCTGAACCCTTCTACCTTGAGTGTGCATTCACAAAAGTAAAGCCATCACTCATCAACAGGGCTTTCTGCCACATACTTCATTGTACTAACTGGAGAACTTGCCCTTTAATAAGCCCTACTGAGTGTTACGCACTCCACTCCACACTCCAGGAGAAAAGAGGAAGGAGGGGGACCCAGCACTGTGTGTATTCCTGGCAGAACCTCTCCCTCCCCCACTCCTGCCTCTCCTTCAACCCTCACTGCCTCATGACCGCAATCTGCTTTGGGAACCATCAGGACTGTCACCAGCATGTCCTGCATCCCTTTGTACATCTGTCACCAGAGGGTCTCAGTCATTCCTCATCACCCCTGTTCCCAATATGGGCTCTGCAAATTCCTGCTCTGCCTCCATTTCCCCTTGCCCAGCCCCCAATCACTGTGCCTTCTGGGACTCATGTCCATCACCATCAAAAGCCTCTATGTTCTCAACTTCTTTGAAACTTCCCTTCACCTTGCTCTACCTAAAATTGGCTCTCCCCTCTCCCATAGCTCCCTGAAGCAGCAGTTGTTTTCTCTCCTACAAACTGCACACCATTGGACCTGGAGGTGAAGTAGATATTCACCTTTCACCAAAAATAGGGGCAACATTGCCAACAACAGCTAGGCTTCAGGAATACCCAGAAATTTTACTTGTTTGGCTTTAGAAGCAAACTGCTTGAAGGGATTAACTCCAGTCCGAGAATAAGGATGCCTCTCCTGTCCTTGATGAGTTACCTAAGTTATGAATAGCTTACTTAGTTAACTGAAGCAGGTTGTTTTCTTCAAATTCACAGGTTTTTATTGAATATAACCTGTTCTGTTCTAGTTGTCGAGGCAAGGTTAAAATATAGACTGTCCTCCCTAAACCTAATCTAGCTGGGAAAACAGAAGCTCATGTGGGAAATGACAAAAGGCATGCAAGTGGTTTCCAAAGACCACATGTAAAAATCATTTTCATGCAGAGCTCCCAGACTCAAGGCCTCTGGAAGTCAGGAAGGAGCACGGATTCAGGAACAGGCTGGGTAGAGGCCCTCACAAGTGAAGGGCATGGACCCCACCTGAACAGGGTAGCTCCTGCTTGCTCTGGCCAACTGTTGCTGTGGCCCATGGGTCCGAACAGCCAGATCTTCCATTTTTTTCAAGAGACACCAGAAATGCAGGTTTTAAAATGAAATAAGGGCTGGGCATGGTGGCTCACGCCTATAATCCTAGCACTTTGGGAGGCCGAGGTGGGAGGATTGCCTGAGGCCAGGAGTTTGAGACCAACCTGGACAACGTAATGAGATCCTGTCTCTACAAAAAAAATTAAAAATCAGTTGGGCATAGTGGTACGTGCCTGTAGTCCCAGCCACTCAGAAGCCTGAGGTGGGAGGATTGCTTAAGGCCGGGAGTTTAAGGTTACAGTGACCGATGATTGTGCCACTGTACTGTAGCCTTGGCAACAGAGTAAGACCTTAAGAAAGAAAGAAAGAAAGAAAGAAAGAAAGAAAGAAAGAAGGAAGGAAGGAAGGAAGGAAGGAAGGAAGGAAGGAAGGAAGGAAGGAAAGAAGGAGGGAGAGAGGGAGGGAGGGAGGGAGGGAAGGAAGAAGGAAGGAAGGAAGGAAGGAAAGAGATGAATTTTTAATGGCAATTGTTAATTTGAAATTTAAAAGCACCGTGAGAGGTAGCTTAGTACAGAGTTAAGAGCATGGATTCTGGAGCTAGACTGCCTAGGTTCAAATCCTAGCTCGAGCACTTATTATAGGTATGTTCTGGGGCAATCTGCCTCACTTCTCTATGTGTCAGCATCTGCACCTGTAAAATGGAGGTAATAATAGTATTCAACTCTAAGTGTGGCTTAACAGCACCTGGAAGTACTCTATAAAAGTTTGATAACACTATTTGTCTGCCAAAAGTCAGGCTGCCAATTGGCAACCTCTACTCACTAGCCACCCTCCCTACATATCTATGAAACATCATTTATAAGCACGAGGAGCAATGGTCTTAGTACATTTAAGTCAGTATATGAGAGAGCATTTTTAAGTGCTTATGAGTGTGGCAGACTGTAAGAGCTGGGAGATCTTAAGAAACGCTTCATGCTGAACAGAGAGCCTTCCTTAACAAGATGAACATAAGCTGGGCTCTAATGAATGATGTTCCTGGCTGGAGAGCAAAAAGGAGAGGGTTCCAGGAAGGTGGGTATATCAGTCAAAGTCTCTGCAGGAAAGAGATGACTCACTGAAACTAGGTAATTTGAGGAGAGTTGAATAAAAGGACTATGTACAAACATGTGGGCAAGGTTAAAGGAAGCTAATGAGTGGAGGACTAGTAGTCCAGGGCCACGCGTAGGCCCAAGGAGCCCAGAAAGGAAGCACTAGAATATAGAGAAAAGAGCTCCACGGACAGGGTGGTCTCATTCTCCTCCTAAAACTTATAGCTGAGGCCTCTGCATTAGCCAATCCCAGCCAGAAACCACAGGGCAAGAGAGCCCATGGGTGCAGTCCATGTAGAATGACACCCTCCCTTCCCCTCTCCCTCCCCACCCTGGCACAGAGCATCATGGAGAAGTGTGAAGAAGGCAGAATAATGAGCACAATGAGAAAGATGAAGCAAAAGGAGAAGAAACTAAAATGTGCTGGAGAGAAAGAAAACTATTCTGAGACTTAGTTTTTAAACATATCATATTCATTTGCTCTCCCTAATGTCCAATAAATAACAACAACAACAACAACAACAAAACATTTTACAATGTAGGAAGGACATTGTACCTATGTAAACTTGCTCAGTGAGGTGGGAAAGAGAAAGGGTAAAAAGTCAGCCAGGGTCAGGGAATGGAGAGGTGCACGTATGAAACACTCTTCAAAATAATGAAAGGTTTCTAGAGGAAAAAAAAAGCACAAGTCTACAAAACTGTTGAACTTGAATCCTTAGCCAGGTTTTCAGAGAAAAGCTATAGAATCCAGCTGACATTGTTTTAATGGGCATGAACTGAAACTTAATAGAATGTGACTGGCCTCAAAGTTCAAGAGAAGTACTTTCCAATTATCTATAATCTCACTATCAGGCAGAACGATCTGCTTGATTCAGCCAAAACTTAAATGAGTTTCTTCTACGTATTTTTCCCTTTTGATGGTGCAGAAGAGATGTGTAATCCCGATAGAACAATCTAAACCCTGATGTGGAGATGTGGGTCTTAACAACCGCTCTAAAAGCACTGTGGGGACTCTAAATGGCTTTCCTTTGGATGGTCAGCCACACCTCCCAACTACTTTTGACAAACTCGCCATCTTCCATAAATGACTGTAAATTCCTGCTACTTGCAAGCTATTAGTCCTCTCTCACTATCAGCCCCTTTATTATTTTCATCCAGTATTGACTGGCTCGAGAAGTAATAAATTTCACAGTGTTGGTAGCACTTCCTCTGTCATGGATTAACTTCCTTCCAGGGATCTTAATAATATTAGAGTTCCATCTTCCCAGAAGCATTTTCCGAAGTCCTCATAGGCACTAAATGAACAGAGGATTACATGGTCAAATGAGTTTGGTAAATACTGGTTGAGATCCACAAAGTTAAATAAGTTTTCCTTAAGAATGATCTTTTGAGATTTTTTAATATCAAACGTAAATGGAGAATCTACTGGAAGAACACATGGTATGCAGAGATTTTCAAACTTACTTGGCTAAAGAAAACCTTTTTTTAGCAAGCATCTTGCAGGATAGATGTGCTGCTGAACATATTCTGGAATCTGGATTACAAAAGAAGAAACTGGAGTCGAACGAAGTGACATGCCTTGCTCAAGCCTTCACAAATGATTATGGCTTTCCCTTGGTTCTTGTAATTCTGAGACTTAGTGCTGACCTTATATATAACCTCCATTTATAGACACACACAGTCTCAACCTCCATTTCTACAGACTGAAGAATCCTAACCTTCTTGGTTTTTTCCTGTTATGGCATCTGTGCTCTCCCAATATCACCCCCTGCTTCCCTTTATCATTTTAATTGCATTTCTCAGAACCCTGTCCAATTTGAAGCTATCTTTCTGGAGGAATAAATTTGGAAGCAGCACACACATTCCAGGTGGGAATGTGGATGGCCCTTTAAACACCCTCAGTCTGGTTTCCTGCAGCTTTCCCAAAACCCCTTGCATTTCACTGGCCCACTGGCCTGCCGGAGCTCTGTGCTCACTATACTTTCTCGGGCTGCACTGAGAGCTTGGAGCACATCACCTTCTAAGTCAAGGGCTTATATTTCATTTCCTCTCTGAGATTAGATTAGAGACCATCTTATCCTACCTCACATGCTCCAGAGCATCCAGCCTCCCACATGATAACTGAGTCCTCAAAAGTCTTACATTTGTTTTGCGGAGTTGATGTTTTAGAAGTTTCTTTCTTAGTTATTATCTTGCTCTGGCCTCAAAAAAAACATTCAATACATTTCTATAGCTTTACAAGACCTTGTTTATTCCTGACAGCTTCACAATTACTCTACATTTACAGGTACTTTCTTCAAATTACTTAAAACTATTTTCTATGAACTGTTTCTTAGGGCTTTGTACCGCTTCTTCAAGATATGACAAAAATTTATATTCAAAACAAATGACTTTTACACAATAGTAAATATGCTGGCAATTACAAGAACAGTCTAGCCAACAGGTTTGTGCTTTTAGATGTAGACACGCTGAGTTCTGCTGAATGTCAAGGCTGACTTGGGAATCCAGCTGCTTCTTACACTATAGCAATGAGGACAGAACATTCTTGGCAGAAATCCCCGTCCTTGTGGGCAAGCTGTCTTTAAACTAGACCTCCCAGTACCTGGCACAGTTTTGGGCTCACAGTAAATACTCCATAAACTTTTCTGAAATGAATAAATCATTGAATAAAGGAATGAACAAGTGAACAAAGAAACATTCTGGAAGAGAAACATCTTAGGTGTGGTATTGGTCACCTCTCTCAAGTGAAAGTTTTCGTTCCTTTTGCTTCTTTTCCCATTTTGGGGAGGTCCAGCCTCTTCAACATATGTCTAA
This sequence comes from Rhinopithecus bieti, assembly GCF_001698545.2. NCBI lineage: Eukaryota > Metazoa > Chordata > Mammalia > Primates > Cercopithecidae > Rhinopithecus > Rhinopithecus bieti. The sequence goes on from NW_016809444.1 coordinate 411,743, forward strand.
ATACTCTCAGTACGTTCCTCAGATCCCAAATACAGCAGCAGGTAGTCTAATCAGTCATGTACTTAGAATGGTGACAATTTAAAATTTCTGTACCTCTTTTGTTCCAGAAAATTCATGCCTTAAAAGGCCAATGGCAAACTCTTGAAAATGCTTCCAGGAAATAAAGGTGACATTTGTTTCTATAGCATACCTTGAAAAACCATCTAGTTCAAACACTGTTCCAAAGCACTAGCTATGTCTGATTTCATATTTCACATTTGGACTTTATTTTCCCCCTAGAAAAGGCAGACATCAGAATATTATGTTTGCCAATTCACAAAACAATTGTTACTATTCTGTATTATTTCTACGAGGATATTATTATGAGGCTGTGCTCATAATAAAACCTTCATCCTAAATCTCTGTGCACCTTATGAATTTCACTGCATCTTTGCTTTTTTCCCCCCCAAAGAAGTCATTCAGGTTCCTTTAATAATACCAGTAAATAGCTCCAGCCTTCCACAGCTGCAGAGGTTTACTGTCCTGAGAGATTTTCAGTGTTACAATTCATGCTTCCAATCAAAACAGTGACAGAGTTGACATGATTTAGTGAGAAGAAGGACTTGATTAGGAACCAGGACACTACTGAGCAAATATTAAACAACAACAGGGAATTTTTAATATGCAATGTTCTCTCTGTTCACAACAAAAACAAGCCAGAAACAATTTCCTGTGCTACAGCTAAGTGAAATGGAAGTTTGTTTTTAAGGTTCCTTGTAGTGTGTTGTGTACATTTCAGCAAAGCTGACTTCGCCTATGAGAGGCACTGGCTCCTTAAATAATTCCATCCTTCTCCTTTCAAATAGAAACCAGCTGCATTTCTAAACTGTAACAAGAACACCTAACCAGGAGGTCAAAGCTGGAAGACACCTCACTGTGAAATGCTTCAAGCTTCTTTATCTGGGTTACAAGTTTGGTCTGCAGTGAATTGTCACTGACAATCTGTGGCCTGGAATTTAATTCCTTGATGCCTTCACAACATTATTATTTCATCCTCTCTAGAGGATAAACAAGCACATAATATACTATGAATTGGAGGCTGAAACAGACATTGATTTTAGGGAGAGGAAAAGGTTCTGGGAAGACAAATCTGGGGATTTTCATTGGGAATAAGTAATTTTGAAAACCAGGTTTTAGGC
>NW_016809444.1:416225-426603 GCF_001698545.2 Rhinopithecus bieti
GCACTATTCACAATAGCAAAGACTTGGAATCAACCCAAATGTCCATCAGTGACAGACTGGATTAAGAAAATGTGGCACATATACACCATGGAATACTATGCAGCCATAAAAAAGGATGAGTTTGTGTCCTTTGTAGGGACATGGATGCAGCTGAGAACCATCATTCTCAGCAAACTATCGCAAGAACAGAAAACCAAACACCGCATGTTCTCACTCATAGGTGGGAACTGAACAATGAGATCACCTGGACTCGGGAAGGGGAACATCACACACCGGGGCCTATTATGGGGAGGGGGGAGGGGAGGGATTGCATTGGGAGTCATACCTGATGTAAATGATGAGTTGATGGGTGCTGACGAGTTGACGGGGGCAGCACACTAACATGGCACAAGTGTACACATGTAACAAACCTGCTCGTATGCACATGTACCCTAGAACTTGAAGTATAATAATAATTAAAAAACAAAAAACAACAACAAAAAAAACAGGTCTTCTGTAGTAACATGTTTGGGCCACAAAGAGGCGCTCTGGATTCAAGAATGAGTGGGCTTCTCTTACTGTACAGTCTCTTCTCTATGAGGGGTTTTCAAAGAACAAAATGCATTTATCTAACATCAGGAAGGCCAGCAGCTTTTGTAGAAAGGCAGATGTTCGTCCTGTACAAAGTACAAATGTTTTTGACTGAAGTTCCAAAATAAATCTTATTTGTGGAAGAAGAATTAAATGAAGGCAGAAACTGCTTCTTAACAGAGGGGCTTCTAACATCTAAAATAACCGTTTTCCTACCCGGTCACCTGGGGTGGAGGAATAAATAAAACAAACAACCACACAAAATTAAAATATTAACCAACAACAACAAATGATAAAAACCCTCACAGAATAAAACAAAGCTCTCAGTATAATGAGAACATTTTTGAAAGGACACACTGCTGGAAGCAGCTCTGATAATATTCCCCTTGGTGTTGGTTTTGGAGATCCTATCCAAGGAGGAATCTTCCTTAACCTTCATGCTGAACTAGCCAGTAATCTCAGGTTTGTAATATTACAATCAGTAGCCATGGAAATAAAACCGATGTCACAAATTTTGCTTTTTGGTTAACACTCCTGGATTGTACATGAGCAGAAAGCAAGAAAATCACATCTGACCTGTGCTATTTCGTGGTTAGTAGATTAAGAAAAACTGGACCAACAGTATACTGTTACAATATGAATCTTTAAAAAAATCTTCAAAATCTTTATGCAGATTTTCAAAACTCCAATGCTTCAAGATTCTTATTTAGCTAGAACTCCTGAGCTCTTTTGTCATGAGTATTCGAAATATTCTTTGTACTAGACAAAATAAATGACTCGTGCTGGAGATGAGTAAGAGGTTCTAATTAGAAGACAGGGGAAAGAAAACCTACACCTCTCACTGTTTAGAATATTTAGTTTTAACTGAGTTTGTAGGGATTTTTTAAAAAAACTGCTCAGAGATCTTGAAAAAATACGAATCTTTCAAGATTTCCCAAGTATTTCATTTAAAAGTGATCAAGATCTGGCCGGGCACGGTGGCTCACGCCTGTAATCCCAGCACTTTGGGAGGCCAAGGCAGGCGGATTATGAGGTCAGGAGTTCGAGACCATCCTGGCTAACACAGTGAAACCCCGTTTGTACTAAAATTACAAAAAATTAGCTGGGTGTGGTGGCGCACACCTATAATCACAGCTACTTGGGAGGCTGAGGCAGGGGAATCACTTGAACCCAGGAGGCGGAGGTTGCAGTGAGCTAAGATTGCACCACTGCACTCCAGCCTGAGCGACAGAGCGAGACTCCATCTCAAAAAAACAAACAAAAACAAAAACAAAAAAACCCACGATTTATCCTTCTTCCTGCTCTTACCCTTGTTCCCTCCCCTAAAAAAGAAAAGAAGAGCTTGAACCCGGGAGGTGGAGGTTGCAGTGAGACGAGACTGCACCACTGCACTCCAGCCTGGGCAACAGAGTGAGACTCTGTCTCACAAAAAAAAAAAAAAAAGAAGCAAAAGTTATTGCCATAGTAATCATATTTGGGTGGGCACCAGTGGCTAATTATAACACAATAAGCTATTTTCTGCTTCCTAAAAATAAGGAGGACAATTATCCAGGGGTGGAGGTAGTTATGCAATGGTACCACATATTTCTTCACCCACTAGAAACAAACGTGAAAACATTCAAATCACATATGAAAAACAAGAAGAGAGAAGATGAATAAAAACAAGTTAAATGAAAACATACTGTGTGAAATAGTGAGGTAACTCACCCAAAGTTCTGCTGCTGCTGCTATCTGTTTTATATCTGTAGTAAAGATGACAGGTGAAATAGTAGGTGCAATATGGGTTTTATAAACCTAAGGAAAACATCTTAAAGTATTTGACCCAACTATGTTTTATCTTTTAAGTTTCAATTTCCATCTAGATTCCATGAGAATATGGACTTTAAAATATCCCACATTAGTAAGATTAAGTTCTTTTAAAATTAATATTTGGAAAAAATAATGACCAATTTGTTGTAGTATAAAGACAGCTGGGTTGGGTCTGCCCAAAATCCTCTGTGACACACTTCTCATGCAGAGCCAAAAGCCCAGTGAAGGCAAACTAGGTCCTGCCTGTGCTGAGCTCTGCTACCTCTCCTTCTCCTCCTACTTGCTCATTCCACCCTCCTGGGTATTGTTCCTTGAAGAAACCCAGCAAGCCACCACTTCAGGACCTTTGCATTTGCTATTCTCTCTAACTGGTAGGTCATTCTACAAAGTATCCAAACAGCTCACAGCCCAGTACTCTGTAGGTCTGTACAAATGGCTCCTTAAAGTAGGGCTTCTCTTGACCATCCTGTATAGAACAGCACACTGCTAAACCCCTCTGTATCCATCCTGCTCTCTTTGCTCACTCTATTTTTCTCCAGAGCTATCATCAGCATATGACATACTATGCGTTTGTGTGTTGTCTTCCCATACCAGAAGGTAAGCTCCAAGATGGCTTACATTAGAGCTTTGTTGGTTTTATTTACTGTTTCAACTCCAGGGCCCATGATAGGGCCTGACACTCATATTTATTTAATGATTTAATTGATTTCTGTAACATGGTTGAGCATTTAAGAAAAAGTTGAGGAAAATGTGATATTGTTACGGAATAAACCAAGCATTATAAACCATAACTATGATAAATCTATTATTTATAGATTACTAAAATGGAAAAGGAATTGATAGAACATGTACACCCAGAAAAAGATAGCTCTAAATCATACGGCAAATCCAATATTGCTCCAAATAACATGATATCAGAAATAAGGCAAAAATGCAATGTTCCTGACAAGCATTGCTCCTGACGGCAATAATCCAATGTCTCACACTTCAGAGACCAATTTCCTTCTGGTGATTTCTCTCCAATTCATCCTGAGTGGATAGAATCACTCACGTCAGAGTGATTTATATTTAGTCAATCAATTCTATGTCAGCAGGAAAGTTCCACTGGGCCCAATTTTCATGCTTGGAGTTTCCTTTATTGCTAGACCAGACATTTCTGGGAAAGAGACCCAGCATATCAACCCTGAAGACCAAACACAACCCTCCCAAAGGATGCTTAGGACATCTAAATATAACAAAACTTACGCCAGCCTGACCTTGCTTATTAAGAACAAGGTAGTGCACGTGTTCATGCAGGATGCATCTTCAATGGTGTGCACGCTCTTGTTCACCTTTAGACTAAGGATAGCCATAATAAGGTTTGTTGTGATAGCCTCTCACAGTGTATACTCAAGATGGCTAGTTAGGAAGCAAAGCAGCCCATAATGCTATAGAGGCCCTAACATGTCCAATTTCTACTTGATGAGTGAAGAATAATAGTGTTGGAATGATTTTGGTCAGATGGGCCCTCTCATACCCAGATGATAGGAATAAACTGCAGCAAATTTCCCAGGGTGCAATGTGTTCCATCGATACTAGAAGCCTTAAAAAGGATTATAACCTTTGACCTAATAATTCCATTTCTAAGACTTTCTCCTAAGGAAGTAATCAAAGATAAGGACAAAGATTTACGCACAAGGATGTTCAAAAGCTGGAAACAGCTGAAATGTACAAAAATAGGAAAATGCTTAAATAAAAAATAGTAAATCTTACAATAGAACATTAAAAACAAATTTTTGAAAATGAATAATTTGGGAAGTACCTTTCATATAAAGGTTAACTTGTATTTAAAGCCCTGTTTATGTGGGTATATAGATAGATAGATAGATACTTATACATACATGCTTATGAATTGAAAGAAATTTATCAAAATATTGACAGTGATTATCTCTAGATGGTGAGAATAAAGTCTATTTAAAATGTTTACCTTCATAGTTTTCTACCATAAATAGATATCACTTAGTTAAAAAAATACCACTGGCCTGATTATAAAAGGACACTTATTACTTCAACATCAGGAGGAGAAATAAGGAGTAAAAGGTCCCCTTGGATTCAAAGGGGTTGGACAACCCTGACACTTGTAAATGTGTGATTGTATCAATGTTGCTGAAATTCTTTCCTTCTGTTAGACATATCACTTTAAAAAATCACCTCCAAACAGACTTACAAACAAACAATATACAAAGTTATGCAGCTGAGCCTCTCAGCTTCCCACCTTCATTTTCCCAGTGGGTTCTCTGGTGGTAACTTATTGATTTAATTTAGATTAATATGGTAGGTCTTAGGTGATTACTCTGCTCTAGATTCCAAGCAATGCTAATTATTATCATAAAGGATAAGCTACTCAGAGGTTTAAAGTTCAGGCACAGAGACCTTGTCTACATTTCTGTTATTTGGCTCACCAAATTACAAGCGTCTGGTGAGTCAATATGAAAGATTCCAAACACAAAGGTCAATGCTGGGCTACTGATCTTCCTGACCCTAACTCAGAGCCAAGAATTGCAATGCAGTTTTCTCCTCCCACGCTAAAACCATTAGCAACCAGCTTGTCTTGGCTGATTCTTTTCTATTACAACTATTTTTGAATAGGTAATAGCTCTTCTGGTGCCCACATACTAAATTAGCATGTCATTTCATGACTTTTCTTCTCTGTAAAAGCCTTTAATGTGTCTGTAACAGTACTGTACTTGCTAATGTTAATTCACATTAATTAGATGATGCTCTTTCAGATCAAACTATGGTCCCTCTGAAAATTCACATGATCTAGAGTGGATGTGGAAAGCCTGTTTATACACATCTTGTGAGTTAATCGGCTACTGTTTCAGAACAACTTTGCAATAGACAACTATCCACAGCCTTGTCCAGTTGTTTTTTAGAAATAATTTTCAGAGAGCCTCAAAAGGACAGAGATAGGGAAAGGTTAAGAAACTGTCAGTCCTATCATCTGTCTTTCTACATCCCCATCCAGTCAGTCACTAAATCCTAATCATTCAAATAGCTCTGGTGTTGGTATACCCTCATCGACTCCCATGACTCTGTGCCTGAAACAAGGTATCCTGTGAGATGCTTTCAGATTTCAGAGACTAGATAGCTGTTCAGCACAGTCCTTTCCTTCCTGGGTACACAGTAGCCCATGTTTCCCAGCCTCCCCTGCAAATAGGACTGACTGAGGGTCATGTGACTGAGGGTACAAGTGAAATGCACCACCGCCACACATGGCAGATAAAGACTTCCCATATATAGTCCTAGGAACCATGGATTAAAGAAGATGGAGCTAGGGTGCCTAGGTTGTGTTTAAACGAGAGCAAACCATGAATACCTGTTCCTGCCCTTTGATGAAAATTTGGTGTGAAGGGTCTTAATGCTAGGGTGGGTGGTTTTGGCTTCTGTTCAAGCCAAATTTTTGTCCCCAACATTCCTTCTTCTAGAATTGCTCCTGTGGTCACCTCATCATGTAACCCTAAACTGTGCAAGCAATCATTGAAGTGGTAGATTTTTTTAAAAAGCCTTACATTCTTTTAGAAACGATTTCTACCTTGACTAAGCATGTGCATCTTTCAGATAACAATATACTGATAATGTGAAATTTTCAAGTAAAGCAGGAACCCATTTTAGAATGATAAGCACAAACTTATTGGGCCTTTTAACTAATGACAGAGTTGTCAAATGTCTGAGGTCAAATCTAAATGACCTGAATCATTTTACATGTCCTGTGAGTTTCAACAACACAAAATTGTAATTGTTTTTAAAAATTTACCTTTAAAAGGATAGCTTGAAACCCCAAACAATAAACTTCCTATTTCTAACATTTTATAGAAGGAAAACATTTTAAAGTACTTCATTTTAATAATAGCAACTTTCAACATAATTTATTCCTGTAGGTTTAGTTTAAAACTAACAGGCATTACTAATTTTTTCTAAACTTGCAAATCATTTCCTCAACAGAAACATACTGTATGTTATGAACTTTAAAAGACACAGTGGCTACTCTCCTTTGAAGAGTTTACAGTCTAGTGAGAGGGAGGAAAATACAAATAAAGAATGGCAATGCAATGCAGTATGAATTAAGTTCTCCAGGGGCACAGGGGCAAGTCAAGGGTGAAGGTGTTGGGAAAATTTCCTTAGAGGTGACATTCGAGATCTATCAGGATTTGAAGATGTGGGAGAGAAGAAATGAAGAGAGATGGTAGAAAAAAGCATTTCTGAACTCTTTGACTAAACCTTTTTTCCTCCAGTAAATTTCTTTTAGATACTACGGCAAAATCTTGTTTTGTTGACAGTGCCAACAGAATATGTAGTTGTTCTTCTGTAGTGTCTCTAACCTTGGCCCTAGAAACCATAAGACAGAACCCAGGTGACAATCTATGATGACTGGTGCCAAGCCAGCAGATGGAAAACATTACTGAGCCAGTTTTACCCCAGTGACTGGATACCAGCATCCTGGTGTGAAAAATGAGGAGGGGGTCACAGGTCCATGTATCATAGAGCATGAAGGTAAACGCCACTGGGGATGTTGTCAGGTGATTTGTGTTGTTGTCAGAAACCCTTCCACTATAGTTTCCTGTTCTTCAAGTTTTGGGAATAGGGAAAATATTATCCCTGGCAGGTTGGGAAAGGAGGCTGGACTGCAAAAGGATATCAAATGTTAACTATTGAGAGATGTGTGTAAAAAGGAACAAACATGGAAAAATGTTATTTTCTCTTACTGGGGACTTAATTTATTTTACATCGATAGTGACAAAGAATAAGAACACAGTATCTTTCTATTCCCCTCCACCTATAAGTCAGCCCTGAAAATACACCTGAGCCCACATCTAGGGCCTCTAAGGTCATTGAAGGCTCACATTAAATCAGGCAGTAGTCTAAAAATAACCTGTGTTCTGATTATTCCTCTTTACTTGCTTAGTTTTCTGAGAAATCTGTAGATCTGTATTTATAGTGTCATAAAGAGCTGCTTATCCTTTTCCATCTAGCAAATTGGAGGTCAGAAAATGAAGGGAAAATGCCTAATTGGGAGAATAGTCTAAGAGAGAAAGTTTAGGCCTTAGAGTTGGGAGAACTGGTTTTGGATCCCTGCTCTGTGTGACCCTGGCAAGTTTTACACTTTCTTCTAATCTCTAAAGTGGGGATTAATTCCTGCCAGACTACTTCACATAGTAATTTAGAGATCAAAATAAAAATGAGATAATACTGAAGAGGCTGGTTGGTCGGCTAGAAGAAAATGCAACAAGAGTTAAGTTTTTTTCTGAATGTTAAGTAACAAAAACAAAATAATCATTATAACCGCAGGGTGTGGAGATTTTTTATCCTCAGTGCTTGGCACAGTGCCTGGCACACAGTTGGAGTGTGAGGATTATTTATTGTGTAAATGAATGAATGGGGCCAAGGTAAATCTATAAAGCAGTGCTTCTACAGGCATTCTGAAAACTATCCAAAAGGCTAAAAGAGCCACATTAAACCTCTTTAGTGCATCACAGGCAATTGATTTAATTTATGGTGATTACGAGTGATTGTTATCTTCTTGAGACCTTTGTGCGTAGGGAGCTTAGTAAATGCTTAGACTCATGGGTACGTGGGTCTAAATGTAAAACTAGACTCCAGGGAGGAAAAGTCCTTTCCTGTGATACTATATGCAATTTTGGAGCTACATTTCATTCTTTCATTCTGATTTGAATTTGCTCCCCAAAAGATGAATACTGCTAAGATGAGGAGTTGACACCTGCAATGGGTTTTGACTCCAATTCAATGAATTCTCTACTCCAAAACTGTACTTTGGAAAACTTGGATATCAGTTTCCAAAGGCACACTTTGGAAAAAGGAATCATGAACCCATGTGAACCTGGCCCTAAAAATATTGGTATGGTTGTAGAAGGTACCAAGAATTCAGGAGGCTTAGCCCCTACTCACAGAGTGGAGTCTAGGTGGGCAGACTGCTGTGCCATTACACCCCTTCCTCTCTTCACAATCCCAAATTCTAACTAATTTTAGTTCTCACTTTTCTTTGGCTGCTAGGAAGCTGTGTCAAATCTAGATCAATCTCATCTATATAGGACCTACGAATTTTATTTCATGAATTAAAGTCCATGATTTTCTTTATCATACCTTTAGCTTCATTTTTTCTATTCTCTTTTGCCCTGGTATTATCACCGTTTTTGTAGTCTGTTTCTCTGCAAACTGCTTTGGACCTCTTTTGAAATGAGGCATAGTATTAATGAATGCAACTGTGAGTGCTAGTCTCAGAGGTTTCTAGAGTGAAACCTGAAGATGGATGGTAGCTCTCCTCAGTATGAGCTCTGTTACCACTGGATGACATACTCCTACCACACGCAGTTAATCATTTGAGGGAAAACTTCATCTCGACATTGAGAATGTAGGAGATTGGTGGTGGTGGTGGAGGAAGCCCCACTGATGACAAGCCAGAGTTCTAGAGACATGGTAATTCAAATGCATCTGAGGCTGGCTTGGAACATAAACTCAACAGTCAGCAGCAGACTTATTCTTGGGCATCTAGAAACAACCAACCAACGGAAACCTGCTGGTTTCAAGATGTCTGCTTTCATTAAATACTTGTGGCTGTGCTTCTAAAACCCTGATGGCAAGTCCTAGCCATCACAAGGAAATCTGAAGACTTGAAGATTCACTTACGTCCCCAATAAGAAGGATTTTAGGCTAATATTTGGCCCCAGAGAAATCTTCCAAAGAGGTAGTGGCTGGCTCAATCTTTTCTTATTTAACTCAAACTGGCTAACAAACACTGAAGACCAAAGGCTTTTCATCCAGCTTGTCCCAGGTAATAGGTTAAGAGATAAGATTTAAAGCCCTGCTTTTAAAATGGCATAATCAACTTGGAGGAGGATATCGAAGAAATGGTTGTAGAGATGAAAAGAAGGTTGAGGGGAAGTGACATAAAGTAGGCAAGCTATAAATAGTTGATGAATGAATAGTTGCATGAATAAATGGTAGGCTAAGACATTATTGGTTCTTTCTAGATATTTGGTTTCACTTGTTTTGAAGACTGGCCATCCAGTGCCAAATTGAGACCACTACTTTCTGCCAAAATCCTAAAAAATGAAAGTAAAATATTCCATGTTTTTTGCGGCAATCAATAGGGACAGTACTTTTATTAAGAACGCAGCTCATCGCCAGCAATGGAACAAATCTGGATGGAGAATGACTGACCATCCAGTTGAGAGAAGAAGGCTTCAGTCGATCAAACTTCTCAGAGCTACAGGAGGAACTACGTAACCAGCGCAAAGAAATTAAAAACCTTGAAAAAAAGAATGGATGAATGGATAACTAGAATAATCAATGCAGAGAAGACCTTAAAATAACTGATTGAGATGAAAACCATAACACGAGAAATTTGTGACAAATGCACAAGCTTCAGTAACCAACTCGATCAACTGGAAGAAAGAGTCTCAGTGATTGAAGATCAAATGAATGAAATGAAGCGAGAAGAGAAGTGTGGAGAAAAAAGAGTAAAAAGAAAAGAACAAAGCCTCCAAGAAGTATAGGATTATGTGAAAAGACCAAATCTACGTCTGATTAGTGTACCTGAAAGTGAGGGGGAAAAGGGAACCAAGTTGGAAAACACTCTTCAGGATATCATCCAGGAGAACTTCCCCAACCTAGTAAGTCAGGCCAACATTCAAATTCAGGAAATACAGAGAACACCACAAAGATACTCCTCAAGAAGAACAACTCCAAGACACATAATTGCCAGATTCACCGAAGTTGAAATGAAGGACAAAATGTTAAGGGCAGCCAGAGAGAAAGGTCGGGTTACACACAAAGGGGAGCCCATCAGACTAACAGCAGATCTCTCGGCAGAAACTCTACAAGCCAGAAGAGAGTGGGGGCCGATATTCAACATTCTTAAAGAAAAGAATTTTGAACCCAGAATTTCATATCCAGCCAAACTAAGTTTCAAAAGTGAAGGAGAAATAAAATCCTTTACAGA
>NW_016809444.1:430955-438764 GCF_001698545.2 Rhinopithecus bieti
TTTTTTTTTTTTTTTTTTTTTTTTTTTTTTTTTTGTCTTCAGCCACTCCAAATGTTTTCAGCTAACCCATGGAATGACATTACTCTGAAGGGGTTCCAGAGTCCCTTTAACTCTAGCCCTGTCACCACCTCAGTCATCACAGATTGGCTCAGATTATCCCAGGGCCCAAGCATTTTGGAGAAAGCAGTCTTTGGGCACCTGAAGACACTGACACAGCTTCTAAACTCCTCTTGACTCTCCCTAGCATATTAGCTTAGGCTCTGTGAGTATCCACTGCATTTGTCCCACTGGTTACACTCTACCTTATCTATTCACAGATAAACAGGGCACATGTGATTAATCCAACCTGTGAGCATCTCCACAGCCCTTCTGTTTGGCTCTGCTGAAAGCTTCCATTACTACAGTTAGGAATAAAAGGAATGGAATGAACAGAAGAAGCGAGGAAGAAACAGAGGGGAAGGTGGCTTAGCCCTTCTGGGTGGCCACATCTGAAACAGAAATCTATACTTGGTTATATAATACCACACTCAGTTTTTCAAACTCTCAAATAGCACTTATACAAATAAAAATGTCTTTATTTCCAAGTTATCATGAGTGAAGCACAGATGGGGATGTCCTTCTTACAATGACATTAAAAAAATCAACCCTAAAATAAACATTCCTGTTAATCCATGAAAACATTTTTTAGTTTAATTGATGCCAAACAACATAGATACTTAAAAAACCAAAAAATGCATCAAAGAAAACTTACATTCTTTATGCTGCTGATGGAGAATGCCCAGTAAGTACAATTTAGAGATCACACAGTAGGCAGACCGTTCTTTCCCAATCTCTATCAGTTTATCAAAGCACAACTTTTCACTGCCAAAGTAGGACTCTTATGCTAACTTTTCACTCTTATGCCATCTCAGCATGTTCTGTTGTGATCTACTCACTATCCAAGGGCAGAATATTTCCATTATAAATGCTAAAATTTTGAGTTAAAAAAACAGATTTTGAAAAAGCTGTTCAATTCATGTGGGAAAAACTAGCACAGTGAGAGTTCCCAGAGGATGAGGCCCCTGCGGCCTGCTGCTGCGCACCACAGCATACACATTTATTTAACTGGAGTCACCTCATGGATCTTAGGGACTGAATGTTTAAATAAAAGTTTGTCAAAATGTAACCTCTGTTAAATACATGTGTAAAACGAACACACTTGATTTCCACAGGGATAATTTCATATGTTAAAAGTTTCAGGAAATCTTTTTACTTAGACTGAATTATGTTCTTATCATGTACTTTCATGAACATGGATGTGTAAATGACTAAAGTTTTCATTTTTTTTTCTTTCCCCTTCTCAGGAAAATTTTATACAATTTTCCAGAAAAGTAAGCTATCACCACCAGAAAAACAACAGCAACAAAACAAGACACAAAAAAACGAAAATTCTTTTTGTTAAACTGTGATTACAGAGTTTCTTCCACACTGTTGTCCCTCAGTTTCACTCAGAGATTCTAGGAAACTCGCTGCTTTCAGGAATAGAATATTCCCATTGTAAAAGATGTTTCAAGAACATCCAGTCCAAGTCCTGCACTTAGAAAGGAAAACTTGCTCAGAGTCCACTGCTAATTAGAGGCATAACTGAAGTTCCACCAGGGCAGGAGTTATCACTGTGCTTCCGATGCCTAGCACAATGCCTGGTACATGGTTGACATTCTATCGATATTTGTTGGCTAAACAGATGACTTAACATGAGCTAAGAATGCTGCCTCCAATTTCCTAGTCCAGTCTTGCTACAGCAACATAGCCACAAGGCCAGTTTTTAAATGATGCACTAAATGAGAAACAAGGATATGAGTCATGTTTGAAGATTAGCATTTTCAGGGCTGAATTAATCTTGCCAGCTAGGGACATGTGGATAAAGTTACAGTGAGAACCCTGCAAATCCATACTGGCTTATCATCATGTAGTGTTTTAGGCAATCACTCTAGGAGCCAGACCCTTTTGGGTGTCTGAAATACTCCGTAACTTCTAGACAACTAGAGTAGTAGTACTGCCATTACTTGAAGGTCACTCTAATAGGGTACAGTGCAGGGCAAGCAGAAAAAAACATAAAATGCAAACTTTTAAATTCAAACCATCGTTTTTTCTTAAAAGGAAAAAAGGCAAGAAATGGAGAATGACAATTTCCAAAGTTGACAATCATTACTAAACTCTTCCAGTTTTTTCCCTGCTAGTGAAAGTGTAAAAGTGATAAGTTAACTTCTCTGGCCAAATGATCTGTATACAAATTACTGTTTTGAAACAGCAGTGAATTGCCTGTCACCCTAGTGACCTGATAGTTAATATATGCCAAGGTAACAATCTCCTTAAGTTTCTAATTGACTACATTATCAGTCAGCAGACCTGTGTTTAGTTGAGCTAGCCTCATACAGAACCATGGGCTTATTTACCTGATAGGTTCTAAACTCCAGAGTTCTGCAAAAAGATCCTCTCACCTTACCCTGTTCTTCCCATCCTTCCAGGCCTTGTTTGTCCACCTCCTTCATGAGGTCTGCTCAGTTACCCAGCCCTACACACTTTTTTTTTTTTTTTTTTTTTTTTTTTTTTTTTTTTTTTTGCCACAGTCTGAGGTACTTTCAGGAAAGAACTGGTCCAGCTCCGAAGTGTCCTGGGCAGTGATATAGGTAAAGTGGGCTGACCTGCCCAGTGTTGGTTTTCCAACATGGTTGGATAGGGTGATTAGAGAAATCCCTCCCAGCCCCAAGAGTCTATAACTCCACCTACTCTTTGCATTTGTTACTTTGGCAATTCTTTAAGTTCTTCACCTGGAAGTCTGGGAGTGATCTACAGAAGAATATGAGCAATTAATATACATATATTTAACCAAAAGCAGACTGGTAGTGGTGGCTCACGCCTGTAATTCCAGCATGTTGGGAGGCCAAGGCAGGCAGATCACTTGGGACCAGGAGTTCGAGACCAGCCTGGCCAACATGGCAAAACCCCACCTTTACAGAAAATACAAAAATTTGCCAGGTGTGGTGGCACCCACCTGTAGTCCCAGCTACTCGGGAGGCTGAGGTGGGAGGATCGCTTGAGCCCAGAAGGCTGAGGCTACAGTGAGCTGCATTCAAACCACTGCACTCCAGCCTGGGTGACAGAGTGAGACCCTATCTCTAAATAAATAAATGAAAACAATAAAGAACGAAAGTAAAGTGAGTACATTTTTGTACTAACTAAGATTCTATTTTTTTTTTCTTTATGGGATAGACCATGGTAGCAATATTAAAGTTTTAAGAAAAATATATGTGGGCAGGCATGGTGGCTCATGCCTGTAATCCCAGCACTTTGGGAGGCTGAGGCAGGCCGATCACTTGAGGTCAGGAGTTTGAGACCAGCCTGGACAATATGGTGAAACCTTGTCTCTACTGAAAATACAAAAATTAGCTGGGCACGGTGGCGGGCTCCTGTAGTCCCAGCTACTCAGGAGGCTGAGGCAGGAGAGTCACTTGAATCTGGGAGGTGGAGTTTGCAGTGAGCAGAGAATGTGCCACTGTACTCCAGCCTGGGTGACAGAGCGAGACCCCGTCTCAAATAAATAAATAAATAAATAAGAGAAAAAGAAAAATACACGAGAGGAATGCTTAAAGTTTT
Organism: Rhinopithecus bieti; assembly: GCF_001698545.2. NCBI lineage: Eukaryota > Metazoa > Chordata > Mammalia > Primates > Cercopithecidae > Rhinopithecus > Rhinopithecus bieti. The sequence continues at coordinate 434,592 of NW_016809444.1, forward strand.
ATTCTTTAAATTATTTTTGTTGTCAAATTAGACAAAAGTCTACCAATATTTTATTTTATTGATAACAAATATAAATATACCTTGAAAAAACTAGGTAAAATTATTTGTAGGTTAATTATTTGTGAATCATACTACAGTACTCCTTCTCTGTCTCATGGATATATGTTCTCTGTTCAATACAATCAGGGACGAACTATGTCGTGTTTTTTCTGTGATTTCCTCATATTATGGCTCAATGCTACTTATTCAATAGAGTTGAAAGAAAAGGGAGAGAGGGAAGGATAGAGGGAGAGAGTAAGAGGAAAAAAAGAAGAGGAAGAAAGCTCTTACCCGGAATTTTAAGTTTTTCCAGGGGAAGTATTTTATGAGTTAAGTATAAAGGGGAGTGACTACCCGGCTCTTTTTAAGCTTGCCAAACTAACTTTTTCTCTGAATTCTACCACAAAGTTGAATCAGTTACTTGATGAAATGTTCTCAGGACTTTTGAAGGTTAGGTAGGACCAGTGCATAGTAAGCTGGCACACTAGAGATGAGAGACAAGTAGGCAAGCAGGTTATTTTCTGAACCATTTCATTGATAAACGCATGTTACACATATTTTACATCTTGCTTTGAAATCTTGCTGGTTGAAACCAAAAAGATGGCAGTTTCTAGTACTCCATTCCAATACAAGAAGGCAAGCTTTTAGTAACAAAAATAATTCTGTTCTTTTGGGCTTGAACAAATATCAAGCTGTAAAATTTTCCCTGTGATGTGTGATATGTATATATATTTAAGAGGAAATTATTCTGTAATTTCACACTTCCCCTTTGAGGAAGAATCTGGAAAAGCTTATGCCAATCTTTATCTCTGGAAAAATTTTACCAAAAAAAAAATTTATTTATTTACTTATTTATTTATTTATTTATTTATTCATTTATTTATTTTTTTGAGACGGAGTCTCGCTCTGTCGCCCAGGCTGGAGTGCGGTGGCCGGACCTCAGTTCACTGCAAGCTCCGCCTCCTGGGTTTAGGCCATTCTCCTGCCTCAGCCTCCCGAGTAGCTGGGACTACAGGCGCCCACCACCTCGCCCGGCTAGTTTTTTGTACTTTTTAGTAGAGACGGGGTTTCACCGTATTAGCCAGGATGGTCTCGATCTCCTGACCTCGTGATCCGCCCATCTCAGCCCCCCAAAGTGCTGGGATTACAGGCTTGAGCCACTGCGCCCGGCCCCCCAAAAAAATTTAAACCAAGGTGTGTAAAGATTGCTTTACCTTAACTTTGTTCTTCCATCCCATCCAACCCTGGTGAGTTCCACTTCCTACTAAACTGCTCCAAGAGGCAAGAGGGGAATGAGGCAAGGCCTTCTGGTAAACAGGTGGTCAGAGGCCCAGAAAGGAGGATAGAAGCTCTAATATTTTCTTTCTTTTCTTTCTTTAGATCATATTGTACATGCACTCCACCTTGAAGACCTATGCCTTAAACAATTCAAGTTTTTATAACTTGAATTTAACTATAAGATGTGTTCATTGTGACTTCATTAAGCTGTAAACAAGAACATGGTCTAAAGGGGTTGATAACTTCATTTCTTGGGTAAATTTAGAAGCACTATGGTAGATCTTTAAAATTCATAACTCTAGAACAGAATACAGTGTTTAGAAACATATCCACACACATATGATCAACTGATTTTGATAAATGTGCAAAGGCAGTTTGATGGGGAAAAATAATCTTTTCAATAAATGGTGCTGAAACTACTGGATATCTGTAATCCAAAAATGAAACTCAACTAACACTTTGTACCTTATATGAAAATTAATTCAAAATACATCATAGATCTGAATGTAAAAGGTAAAACTATAAAACTTCTAGAAGAAATCATACAAGAGACTCCTTACGGTTTTAGGTTAGGCAAAGATTTCTTAGACATGACACCAAAATCATAATCCCTTTTAAATTGGTAAATTGAATATAATAAAAATTTAAAACTTCTGATCTATTAAAGACACAGTTGAGTGAACAAAATGAAAAACATAGTCTAGGAGAAAATATTTGCAAAATAATATCTGTTAAAGGAATTATATCTAGAAAACACAAAGAACTCTCAAAACTCAATAATGGGAAACAACCCAATGAAAAAACAGGAAAAGATTTGAACTGATACTTTACCTAAGAAGATATATGAATGGTAAATAGGCACATGAAAAGATAGTATCATTAGTCATTAGGGAAATGAAAATAAAAACCACAATGAGTGGTAGCTACACACCTACTGGAATGGTTCAAGAAACAGAAATGAAAAAGGAAATCCTGACAATACTAAGTGCTGGTAAGGATATGCAGAACTGGAATCTTATGTTGCTGATGAGAATGCAACATGGTCCAGGCACTTTGAGAAAAAAATCTAGCCTTTTTTTTTTTTTGAGACAGAGTCTCACTCTGTAACCCAGGCTGGAGTGCAGTGGCGTGATCTCAGCTCACTGCAACCTCTACCTCCTGGGTTCCAGTGATTCTCCTACCTCCACCTCCTGGGTTCCAGTGATTCTCCTGTATCCGCTTCCTGGGTATCTAGGACTACAGACACATGCCACCATGCCCAGCTAATTTTGTATTTTCAGTAGAGATGGGGTTTCACCATGTCAGCCAGGCTGGTCTCAAACTCCTGACCTCAGATGATCTGCCTGCCTCAGCCTCCCAAAGTGCTGGGATCACAGGCATAAGCCACTGCACCCAGGCAATCTAGTAGTTTTTTGTTAAGATAAACACATACTTACCTATAGGACCCTGTAATTCCAATCCCGAACATTCACCCAAATGAAATGAAAGTTGATGGACATATAAAAGCCAATACATGAATATTTACAAGGGCTTAATTCATAATTTCAAAAACTGGAAATAATTCAAATATTCATCTGACTAATGAATAAACAAACACATTGATACTTCCACATAGCAGAAGAGTTCTCTTCTATAAAAATAATGAAACTCTTGACACACATAACATTGTTGGGTCTCAAATGCATTATGCAAAGTGAAAGAAGCTATATTTAAAAGGCTACATCCAGGAGAGCTCTGGCTGGCATCTGGCAGGTGCCCCTGTGGGATGAAGCTTCCAGAGGAAAGATCAGTCAGCAATCTTTGCTGTTCTGCAGGCTCCACTGGTGATACCCAGGCAAACAGGGTTGGGAATGAACCTCCAGCAAACTCCAGCAGACTGGCAGCAGAGGGGCCTGACTGTGAGAAAGGAAACTAATAAGCAGAAAGGAAGAGTACATCCACTCAAAGACCCCAATGGAAGGTTACCAACATCAAATCCCAAAGATTGATAAATCCACAAACATGGGGAGAAACCAGCGCAAAAAGGATGAAAATTTCAAAAACCAGAAGGCCTCTTCTCCTCCAAAGGATCACAACTCCTTGCCAGCAAGGGAACAAAACTTGACGCAAAATAAGTTTGATGAACTAACAGAAATAGGCTTCAGAAGGTGGGTAATAACAAACTCCTCTGAGCTAAAGGAGCATGTTCTAACATGGTGCAAGGAAGTCAAGAACCATGACAAAAGGTTAGACAAACTGTCAACCAGAATAACCAGTTTAGAGAAGAACATAAATGACCTGATGGAGATGAAAAACACAGCACGAGAACTTCGTGAACCATACACAAGTTTCAACAGCCAAATAGATCAAGAAGAAGAAAGGATATCAGTGATTGAAGATGAACTTAATGAAATAAACAGTGAAGACAAGATTAGAGAAAAAAAGAACGAAAATGAATGGGAACAAAGCCTCCAAGAACTATGGGACTAGGTGAAAAGACCAAATCTATGTTTGATTGGTGTACCTGAAAGTGACGAGGAGAATGGAACCAAGTTGGAAAACACACTCTTCAGGATATTATCCAGAAGAACTTCCCCAACCTAGCAAGACAGGCCAACATTCAAATTCAGGAAATACAGAAAACATCACAAAGATACTCCTCAAGAAGAGCAACCCCAAGACACATAATCGTCAGATTCACCAAGGTTGAAATGAAGGAAAAATGTTAAGGGCAGCCAGAGAGAAAGGTCGAGTTACCCACAAAGGGAAGCCCATCAGAGTAACAGTGGATCTCTTGGCAGAAACCCTACAAGCCAGAAGAGAGTGGGGGACAATATTCAACATTCTTAAAAAGAATTTTCAATCCAGAATTTCATA
>NW_016809444.1:441787-464991 GCF_001698545.2 Rhinopithecus bieti
AAATGATTGCCATTCTAACTGGTGTGAGATGGTATCTCATTGTGGTTTTGATTTGCATTTCTCTGATGGCCAGTGATGATGAGCATTTTTTCATGTGTCTGTTGGCTGTATGAATGTCTTCTTTTGAGAAATGTCTGTTCACATCCTTTGCCCACTTTTGATGGGGTTGTTTGTTTTTTGTTGTAAATTTGTTGAAGGTCTTTGTAGATTCTGAATATTAGCCCTTTGTCAGATGGATAGATTGCAAAATTTTTCTCCCATTCTGTAGGTTGCCTGTTCACTCTGATGATAGTTTCTTTTGCTGTGTAGAAGCTCTTTAGTTTAATTAGATCCCATTTGTCAATTTTGGCTTTTGTTGCCATTGCTTTTGGTGTTTTAGACATGAAGTCTTTGCCCGTGCCTATGTCCTGAGTGGTATTGCCCAGGTTTTCTTCTAGGATTTTTATGGTCCTAGGTCTTACATTTAGGTCTTTGATCCATCTTGAGTTAATTTTTGTATAAGGTGTAAGGAAAGGGTCCAGTTTTAGTTTTCTGCATATGGCTAGCCATATGGTTTCCAGCTTCACCCATGTCCCTGCAAAGGACATGAATGTACACGTATGTTTATTGCAGCACTGTTCACAATAGCAAAGACTTGGAACCAACCCAAATGTTCATCAAGAGTAGACTGGATAGAGAAAATGTGGCACGTATACACCATGGAATACTATGCATCCATAAAAAAGGATTTCATGTCCTTTGCAGGGACATGGATGAAGCTGGAAACCATCATTGTCAGCAAACTATCATGAGAACAGAAAACCAAACACCACATGTTCTCACTCAAAAGTGGGAGTTGAACAATGAGAACATATGGACATAGGGAGGGGACCATCACACACCAGGGCCTGTCAGGGTGTGTGGGGTAGGGGAGGGATAACATTAGGAGAAATACCTAATGTAGGTGACGGGTTGATGGGTGCAGCAAACCACCATGGCACATGTATACCTATGTAACAAAACTGCATTCTCTGCACACGTACCCCAGAACTTAGAGTATAATGATAATAAAAAAGTGTATATCCTATACAATTCCATTTTTATGATATTCTGGAAAAGGCAAGATTATAAGAACAGGAAACAGTTCAGTGATTGCCAAGGGCTGGTGGTAGGGGAAAGGGTTGATTACAAAGGAGCAGTAAGGGGAAACTTTTGGGGTGATGGGCAGTTCTGTATCAGAACTGTGGTGGTTATATGACTGCATTCATTTGTCAAAACTCACAGCAGTTCACTTTAAAAAGCGAATATCCCTGTATATAAGTTTAAGAAGTAAATAAAAATTAACACCTTATGTAAATGTCTATCAACTGAGGACTGTTCAAATAAATTATGGGCCACTTCCCAAAGGAATATAATATTCCTGTCAAAAATGAATAAAGTAGATTTATATGTAATAGCAAGAAAAGCAAGTTGTGGAAGTTAAGGCATATAGTGATTCCATTTTAAGGACTATATGCACAAGCATGTTAGGAACTATATAGGAAAAATTATGGAGAAATATTTCCCAAATAGTAAGAGAAGTTGGATAAGAGACTTTCATTTTCTGTGATTTGCATATTAAAATAATGTATGGAGTTTTTAAACAGAATTTTTTTGGAATAAAAAATTTTAAAGTTATAAAATCTTATGTCTCAAGCTGAAGACATGAATGTATTTTCCCAATAAAGCACAGAATTTAAGTGGTTTCATGACAGGTTCTTAAAAATAAGTTTTAGCAATAACTTGAAATGGAAACTTGATTCTGAGTGCATTATAGAAGCATTTGTGTTGCCAATCAGTAACTGTCTGCCAGCTTAGAACATTTTATGTAACCAGTGAAAACAGCTAACCAATATGACACACATCCTGTAAGCACAGGTGCATGTAAAAGCAAAGCTTTTACAGCCTCCCAGCCTTAACTCTTTTTGAACACTATGTTGTCTCAGATCTGAAGTTGTCTTTTCACAGAAAAATGTCTAATCTCTTTAAAACCACATATATCTGTTATATTTATGAGACCCAAGAACTCATCCTGGCAAAGCAAGGCCAAGGAAAAAAATCTATGATAAACATGACAACAATCCAAAAATGAACATAATGTCACAGTTCAACCAAACCCTGGGCAATATAGATCTTGGGCATCTGCTTGGAACATGACACTTCATTGTAAGCCAGAATGTGAAAATTTTTATTAAGTCTGCATTCAGTGAAAAGAAAATAGTAGTGCTCTTTCTAAGAGGGCCGGACAATGTTAGGCTGTAAGTGTAATACTTTTTGAATATTAATTGGTAACACAAATTGACTCTTGAAATACCACATGGCTCCCAGAATTTTCCTTAATAAGACCAGCATGTTAGAAAGATAATTCTGAAAAGAAAAACGAATACAACTCTAGAAGAAGTCGTGTTTTCTGATTTACTGAGCTCTTTACTGGCATTTACTGGAATCCAGTAGAATTCCAGCCTCCTGGAGTTGGCAAATCCTTTCATGAGTCTGAAGAGGGTTCCATGAAGCAGGAAGTCTGCCAAAATGAAATCACCTTTCTTTGGCCTGCCCTCAACTGTAAAGACAACTGGATTGTCTTGGATACAACTCTTCAGATTGATAATTGGGCTCCTGCGTATTTCCTTACAGATGTTCAAATGTTCACAGAAGAGTTTGTTTTAAACTCTTTAAACAAGTTTTCATTGTAAGACAGTTTAGTTTTAATTAAAACAGACTTGCATGGAGAGTTTTATGAACAAATCATGCCTTATATCTGAAGCCTCTGAGCCTTGTCCATTATGAATTTTACTCTAAGTACAAAAGAATAGGGAGGAAGAACATGGAAAATAAAATGCCAGGTTGTTAACAGAAAAAAGAAGACATTTAAAAGTTTTGTTTTGTTTTTAAGACAGGGTGTTGTTCTGCATTCATAGTGGAATACAGTGGTGTGATCACATCTCACTGCAGCCTCAATCTCCTGGGCTCAAGCAATCCTCCCACCTTCGCCTCCCGAGTAGCTGGGACTATAGGCATGTACCACCATGCCCAGCTAATTTTTTTTTTTTTTTCTTTTAGAGATGGGGGATCTCACTTTGCTGCCCAGGCTGGTCTCGAACTTTTGGCTCAAGTGATTCTCCTGCCTCAGTCTCTCAAAGTGTTAGAATTACAGGTGTGAGTCACCATGTCTAGCCTTAAGTATTTTAATACTGACAAAAATATTTCCTTAAACAGAATTTGAATTCTGAGCTTTCCTTCTGCCAGCACTATATATTCTCTTTCCAGGTAGCAGTTTGCTACCTTCAGAATTCTGAAAAGCTCTTCTAGGCTTTCACTTTCCATCTCATCAAAGAGAAAAAGAGATTCAGTCTTCCTTTATAGGAAGTTCATTTGGGATCAGAGTTTGGCTCTTAGGCCATGGTCTAAAACATATACATACCATATATGTTCAATAAATGTTCATTTTTTTCCTTCTCATCCTTTGTTCTCGACTCTCTCATTTCCAATCCAGTTTGCATGTCCAATTATCAGGTCTATCAGAATAAGCCTTAAAATATCAATTTCATTAGGTGACTTTCTTGCTCAAATCTTCCAGTGACTCCCAACTGCCCATAGAATGTAGCCTGAACTACTCTTCCTGGTATTCAAGGCCCTCTGTAATCTGACTACAATATACTTTAAAATTCTCTAACACACTTTAAAGACAAATTTCTATTGGGCCAATCTTCTCATCAGTTACTGCCTTTAAGTGCCAGGCCCTAATCAAATCTTTCACTGGGCCTGAGTTTAGGCATATCTTTTGCAAGAGGACTGGCTGCTCCACTCCTGCCCCGATAGATCACAATAGCCATAGTATAGCAACCAGGTAATGGGTGCCTCCTGTACATTATGCACTTTTCATACATTATCTATTTTCATCATCATAACAACTTGTAAAGAGGACATTCTGATTCCATTTTACAAATAAGGAAGTTGGAGACATTAAGTGACATAAGACCATGTTGCTGTTATATGAACTGGTGAAAACAGGATTCTCTCCTAAATCAGTTGCTAGAGCCATTGCTCTGCCCCTGCCTCTATGCTGACTTCATCTCTTCTGCTCTGAACCTTATCCAGTTTTATCTTTGGAATCACTTATTTGACACATACACTCCTTCTGTCTTGAACTGGTAATTACATGATCCACTTGTGCTTATCTTCCCAACATGGCTGTTAGAAGGCAGTGGCTTCATGCTATTAACAAATCACCTCCATCAGCATTGAGCACAGTACTACTGGCATAGCACGAATGCAGTGGTGAGTACATTCTGAAATCCTACTTATAAACTTCTTTTTGAGTTGAATTCTCCCTCAGACCTCCTGTTTTTGTTTAGAGCGCTATTGCTGTTGGCTGAGTTAATGTTATCAAATTAAGCAATATATCTTTATCTGAGCCCATGTAACTACCGCAGCCTGTAACTCAATATGAAAGAGGGAGGTGAGCTTGACTCAAATGTCAATTTTCTAAAATTAACAAAGTATTTATGAATGAATGAAGTTACATGAGTCATCTGAAGGAGGACCTTTATTTATAAATAATCCACATTGGAACTTGATATTTTTTATCTAACCATACCTCAATTTCATAAGATGGGGTTCATTCAAACCAAAATTTAATTTCCTACAATGCAATAAAAATGAAACAATGTGAGATTCCACGTTTCATCATGAAAGCTTGCTAGTGTGTAAAATGGAAAGTACCTAGCCATGTTTAACGCAGATACTTTGCTTTGCTCTATTTGCCTAAAAATCTCTGAGGAATGCCCTGAATTATGCAACTATAAATATCTCCATTCTTTGGGTTTCCTATCTTTTCTGCAAACTCCAGCCACATTAAGTTCTTCCAATGCATGCTTCTTACTCATTGCCTTTTAGTAGTGGGTTCATTCTAGAACTTCCAGCATTGTCGATAAGAACTGTACTTTTTTGATGGTTCATGCCTTACTGAAAAATTTGTGAAAGACCTTTACCAAGAGTGAAAATGATAACCAATTTTGAAAGCAAAGGTTAAAAGATTTTAAACTTGTTGATACAAAACCTTTCATGAACGGGATAAAACCTCTGTTGAACTTAAATAATTGCCTAGGTTTTAGAAGTTTATTCATTTCCCTTATTTGGTGAAAGAAAAAAAAAAAAAGAAAACCACGGGGACTGTTCAGTCACTAAATCTGATACTAGACATATGCTGTGCATATTTTCATAAAGACTTTTATTATGTGGTCCTTAAGCAGCATATCCGTGCCATATGGGTAGACTGGAATATAAAACACATCTCTAGGAAGAAGCTATTATTGGGTCAATAATATGCTAATTAAAAAGGTTTATGCAACCATCTGTGGGATCCCCAATGGCAGAGGTTTGTTTCTAGAACTGATAGTGCTGCAGCATCTTATAGTGCCTTCTACAGTGTTATGGATGATTGAGACAGTTTCACTGATGGTGATGGGAACAAAGGTGTTGGTAAACCTGGTGAATTCATAAGGTATGTTTTACACTTAACAGAGATTTACAATCGCTGCACATAATTTGGTAGATTTAAAGGGTTTCTGTGGAGCCAAGTTCCTCTAAGTACCATTCTATTCAAAATAAATCAACATTACATTTACGTATTTACCATACTTGCACACAGTAAAACACCATTTAAATCAGGAGATGAGATGTCCAATGAGAGTAACTAAGTGAATAACTGTGCACTCCAGTTACCAGCTTTTGGGAAGGGTAAAAAATTAGTTTTGTAAAAGTACCGGATGAGGATGAAAGAGAGAATGAGCCACATTGTTTCTTCAAAATGCCTTTGAAAATGGAAGTGTTCACCTTGCACGTGTGGTTTAAGGATGTTTTGATGTAGCCCTTAAGAAATTCACACATTATTGCTTCAAAAACGATGCTTCACTATTTCAATGGTAATATAATTACTTGCAACTGTTGGTATTAAAATACTTGAGTTTTATTCTTTTCATGCATTCCACAGCACAGCTCTATTTCCTAGAGCGTATCCACTTCTTCCATTATTTGCTACCCTCAAGAGTTTCCTTATTTTTATATTCATCCTCTTTTCAGTAGTAATAGCACGGAGCATAAACGTTCCACTTTGTTAAGACAAGCTGAGGGACAAATAAGCTATGTCAAAAGAATAAAACATATTTCAAATATACCTAAGAGCCAAAACCTGGTCTCATGGGTCTAACAAAGGGGCACACACACTTCTCTCAGCAGAGCTGGATAATGCTTCTGATGTCTTCTGGGCCCTTTAGTAATCAACAACTCTGATGTGGTTTACAAAGCTGGTCTCGTTGGAGACTGTTACATGGTTTTCTCTTATTCTCTACACACCATGGTTACAGGGTGTAACTCCCAGGGTTACACAGTTTTCTCTCATTCTCTACACACCACGGTGGTGAATTTGCTATCTATTCCTCAATCCAAATCTGGAAATGCATAAAATCATTTCACTGTTTTCAACCACCTGCTATTATAGACATTTATTTCTATGTAAGTAGTATAAAGTTTCTCCTAAAAAAAATATATATATATATAAAGATCCAAGAACACTAGGCCTTCATTCCCACATGGCCGCAATCAGCTAAAGCTGAGCAAAGGCGTCCCTTCCCTGTGGTATAATTTAGCATAGTTCAACACACCATGTTCTTTGCCTTTCTCAATCCAGTAGAGAAAAAGGAAATATGTACTGAAGGTCCTGGAAACTGGAACTTTGAGGCCGGATCTAAATATTACAATCAATCAATCAATCAATCAATCAATCAAATATACATTTTCTTGTGACACATCCGGAAAATGTATATGGAGGATCTGGTGTAAGATAAAATATTCTAAAAAACAAAAAACAAAAAACAAAACAAAACAAAATCTCTACATATTAATTTCCTCCTTTTCTTCCCCAACCTATTTCTTTTTTTTTTTTTTTTTTTTTTTCCAGTGAATTCAGCCATTTTATCCTAATGTCCTCCACTTACACATGTTAGATTTCCAAGTGAGGTAACAAAACGGAGCCTCAGAAGCCCCTGGAGCTGACCACCTTTCCCTCTTGTAGTTTCTTCTTGGGACTATGGATTGTCATCTAAATGCTATCCCTGGTTTGTCTTGGGGCAAGGCTGGGCTGAATCTTCACAGCTGGAGGTATTAGGACTTACTCTACTTAATTCTGTTTTTAGGAAAAGTGAAACCAGAAAGTACATGAAACTGTATAAGTTAGAAAAATAACAAGGGCACAGACACTACTTCTAAAAATAAATACCATCTCGCCATTTCTGACCATGGCAGTGGGTTTAGCTACCAATAAAATCCAATTATATCATGTATTAATTGAGTGGCTTTCTATTAAGGGAAGCAGGGGTGAGAGGGAAGGAGGTTAGGAAAACATCTCAATAAAGCTCAGCTTCACAATGTTGAAGGCAACAGCAGATCAGATGAAACCAGGAAAGGCACTGTGGGGAATCTGGTGAAGCCCACATCAGTGACAAGTGAAAGAAAAGGGATGGCTTCCAGCCAAAAGGAGGAAGAAAACAGATGGCAGCAAAATTAAAGCATCTGATTAGGCGGAGATCTTAGATAACTGTCAACGAACAAATATAAATAAATTAGGGAGACTTGACATATAAAAAACAGTGTTGAGAAAAGAAACCAGCCATGCTTAATTTTAAATAATTGGTGACCATGTTGCTGTGAAATCCATGCATTTGTCAACAAAGATTAGTTAAATTGAAGAAATATAAAGTGAAAAAATACTAATTATCTGGAACAAAATTTTTAGATAATTATAACAAAACACGAGGGTCAGAGCAGTGGAAGGTGATAAAGTGTGCTAAAAATCCTATCTTGTTGAATAAAAAAAGCAATTTGCAAAACAGTATTACTTTTAATATTGTTCCACTTTTTATGTACTATGAGAAAAGGCTTTATGAGGATACATACCATATCTTTCAAGTGGTAATTGGAAATAGGGGAGAATATTTGGGTACTTTTGTATATTTAAATATTTTTTAAAATGAACTTTTAAAAAATATTCTTTTAAAATAAACACTTAAAAATCTTTATAAGATAATATATTTCCCAAAGTATATTTTCAAAATATGAAATCTCTCTTATTTTTTGACATTGATACGCTGATTATTTGCTTCTTGTGTTTCAATAGTAAAACATGTCACAGTCAATGTTAGACACTGTAGTAGCCCCAGAGTTCACTGTTCAAACTCTTTCAAGAAAGAACTTGCCTTTGAGCTGCAAGGAGTGCAATTAGTAGACAGCTGCCAGCTGTCACCCCATTGGCATCCTCTTTAGCTTTTGAGACCAGGCCACAGTCCTCCTGGTCAGTACCAGCCAATAACTGAAGATGGTGAGGGCACTAGGACCTGGCCATTTCTTCCTAATGAAGTCTCCTCTAATAGTCAATCTTTACTCCCCAATTTCCCTTGGGGTTGGTACACTTGTCAGACCTGCATCAGTGTCTGAGGCTCTCCCTCCCCAACCCTGCTTCCCCCTCTGTCCTTTCACAGTTGTCAGATTTACATCATAGCCCAAGGCTTTCCTTGCTCAATCTGCAATCCTGCTCCCTCCACCTTTTATTTTTCAAAGCCTTTATCCCCTCCTCTCACCTCCCATAAAGCTCTTGCACTTCTAACTCTGTCTCAGTTCCTGGTTTCTGGAGAACCCCATCAACAGACACCTTTTGGGGTTCCGCATACTTTACAGGAACTTCTTTCCTTCCTTCCTTCCCTCCTTCCTTCCTGCCTGCCTGCCTGCCTTCCTTTCTTCCTTCCTTCCTTCCTTCCTTCCTTCCTTCCTTCCTCACTTCCTCCCTCCCTCCCTCCCCCCCCCCCCCCCCCCCCCCCCCCCCCCCCCCCCCCCCCCCCTTTCTCCTTCCCTCCCTCTCTCCCTTTCTCCTTCTGTATACTTTACAGGACTTCCTTTCCTTTCCCTTTCACTTTCCTTTTCCCTTTCCCTTTCCCCTTCCCCTTCCCCTTCCCCTTCTCCTTTCTTCCTCCCTCCTTCCTTCCCTCCCTCTCTCCCTCCTTTCTTTTTTCCTTTTTCCTCCTCCTCCTTGAAGGGAGAATTCCTCTCTCCACCCTAACCCTGAAATTCCTTGCCAGGCTTTTAAAAAAAAAAAAATCATATAACTCTGTCCTAAGATTATTGACAGTGTAGGAAGCAGACACATAATCTGTCTCCATCTTTACATAGTGAGTCCATTAGGAGGCAAGAGTATTTCTGTTTGTTTTTTTTTTTCCTTTTGTCGGCAAATAAACTATATCCACTTACCTCCCCACCCCAATTCCCACCTCCACCCCAACCCCCCCCACCCACAAAAAACTTGCTTTGAGTCTGGGGTGAGCCGTGGTAACTTATAGTCACTTAATAGCTACTAAAAATATTCTAAAAATAAGCAATGCTACTGCAATAGAAAATTCAACTAACAAATCTGCCATCTGCATTCAGTGGACAATAGTAGGAGAATAGCAATGTTGCCCTGATGACAAAATGTTACCTCCAATACATCACAGCAAAGAAGTGAGTTTCACAAATATTCAGGTTACCCGGAGGAGAATTCAGGTACATTGATAGGGTTTTACTGTTTCCTTTGTACAAGGTTTTACTAACATTGTTGCTTTGATTGCATACGCTCTACTGGAATTCATTTATTATTTGTTTTATAGTGTGGATTTTTAGTTATTAGTATTCAACAAAATGTAGTACTGGTATTTGCTTTTCTAACCCCATAAGTATGGTATGGGCATTTAATTTGTAAATGCAATTTGTGTTTTATTGCCTGCTGGGTTCTGGTATTCTACGGCCAATGTATTTCTTTTTGGATATGTAATTTAGCTTTAAAAGCATAATTCTAAAGGTTTGAATACTACCATATATCCAGAACTTATGATTTCATATACTATACAAATAAATTTATAAATAAAAATAGCTTTTCTTATTCTCTGTACAATAAAGCATACTTAAATTTTAATTTCCCCAAAATTTCCTTATAAAATTAGATTGCATCTTACATATCTGAGTATATCTTATATTCTGCCAAATAAGAGATTTTGTGTGTGTGCTTAGCATATAATTCTTGATAGATAGATAGATACATAGATAGATAGATAGATAGATAGATAGATAGATAGATAGATAGAGTGGGTGTTCAAAAATGCTTATTTGATGACTGAATGAATTAATCTACCAATTATTTACATATTTTGGAAAACAGAAAATAGTCTGTGGCTATCTCAACTTAAGTTCCTGTCAACTAAGAAAAATTTTAATATGCCATAAAATGTTCTTCATACGCTAATTTTCTCATAGTTATAATCTAACTTCTTAAAATATAAATATTTACTATTTGTGAAATGAAAAAAAAAAAAACCTATAGCTTTGTAGAGTTGGAAAGAGATCAGTTAGCTAACCATCCCATCTTGAAGATGGGGAAAACTAAAGATCAGAGGTCACTTAACTATCCAGAGGCTACATACAGCTATGAAGGTGCAGAAGTGGGCCCAGAATGTGGCTCTCTAATATTTTCAGTTTAGTTTTCATTTCTCTTCTACCATGAGGTTGAAATATCTATACTAAAAAATCTTTTCAAAACAAATATTCAGTACCTATGAGGATGGAGTCAGCAGTGGCATAAATTAAAGTATATTCATTTTAAGTTTTATTTTTATTTTTATTTTTTTAGAGATGGGGTCTCACTCTGTCACTCGGGATAGAGTGCAGTGGTGTGAACATGGCTCACTGCAGCCTTGATCTTCAAGCAATCCTACCCTTTTAGTCCCCCAGGTAGCTAGGACTACAGGTGTGTGCCACCACACTCAACTGATTTCTGTACTTTTGTAGAGACAGGGTCTCATTATGTTGCCCAGGCTGGTCTCAGACTCCTGAGCACAAACAATCTAACTGCCTGGGCTTCCCAAAGTGTTGGAATTATAGGTGTGAGCCACTGCACTTGACCTATACCATTTTTTAAAGAGCACCGATTTTTTTTTTTTTAGTGATATTCAGAAAATCATAAAATAAGATATGCTCTGGAAAATATTTCAAAAGTAAGTAGAAAGTTCTGGTTTAATGGTACCTGACACTCCCACTTCAACAAAGCTATGTGTTTTCGTTGCTTTTTCTTTGAGACAGATACTCGCTCCGTCACCCAGGCTGGAGTGCAATGGCACAATCTTGGCTCACTGCAACCTCCGCCTCCCAGGTTCAAGCAATTCTCCTGCCTCAGCCTCCCAAGTAGCTGGGATTACAGGCACGTGCCACCACACCCAGCTAATTTTCTTTTGTACTTTTAGTAGAGACGGGGTTTTGCCATATTGGTCAGCCTGGTCTCGAACTCCTGACCTCAGGTGATCCACCCTCCTCAGTCTCCCAAAGTGCTGGGATTACAGGAGTGAGCCACTGTGCCCAGCCAAAGCTATGTGTTTTTGTGATGTGCGTAGTAAGTATTTTCCCAAGTTTTGACTTCTTTTCATATTTCAATAACAAATATTTACTGAATGCCTACTATATTTCAAAAATTGTTCTACAACTTGAAGATAATAGATTTAAAAAACACAAATTTCCTGCTCCCCTGCCATTCTCAAAAGTGTGAAATCACAATTCTCACAGAGCACAGTGGCTGATAACCTATAATCCCAGCACTTTGAGAGGCTGAGGCAGGAGGACTGCTTGAAGCCAGGAGTTCAAAATCAGCTTGGGCAACATAGTAACACTCAGACTCTACAAAAAATTAAAAAAATTAGGCAGGCACAGTGGCATGTGCCATAGTCCCCAGCTACTTGAGAGGCTGAGGTGGGAGGATCACTTGAGCCTATGAGGTTGAGGTGGCAATGAGCCATGATCACACCACTGCACTCCAGCCTCGACAACAGAGTGAGACCCTGTCTCTAAAACAAACAACAAACAAACAAAAAGCACCAGAATTATCTTCCAAGTATTTTCTTTGTAGGTTGTGTCTTCTTGACCCCTTAATTATCTGTTCCTCATGATATCTTCCTCTCAGCTGTACCACACACACTAATGCACACACGTACACACAAACAGGTGACTGACATGTTACACAGTCTTACAATTTTGAAATTCAGAATGACTTTACTCTTTTCCCATTTTTGGCTTTGTGGTTCCACTTAGGTTATTTCTATCCAAAGAAAGTCACGAATGGCGTATTTATTTCTTCTCCCAATTTCCAAGGTGTGCTTTGCTATTTTGTTTTCCTTAGAGAAATGAAGTTTAAACTGTCTCAGAAATGGGCATCTCCAGTAGGTAACCTTCTGGACTTTAACTGATATTTTGCAGGGGTGTCTAATTCTTCTGAAAATGTGACAGCTGTCAGACCTGACAGCTCTTCTGTCTTGACTGGCCACATGTGAGGGAATGTGTGTACTGTCTGGTGACTGCTAAAGGTGGCCCAGGCATTCATTTACCCAGTGCACACCAGCAGCATCAACAGCAAGGTAACTTGAAAAGTCCTTTAATTAAATATTCCAGGCTATGCACATTTGCTCACACCTGTAATCCCAGCACTTTAGGAGGCTGAAGTGGGTGGGTCACCTGAGGTCAGGAGTGCAAGACCACCCTAGGCAATATGGCGAAACCCTGTCTCTACTAAAAATACAAAAATTAGCTCGGCGTGATGGTACGCGCCTGTAGTCCCAGCTTCTTGGGAGGCTGAAGCACGAGAACCACTTGAACCTGGAGGCAGAGAATGCAGTGAACCGAGATTGTGCCACCACATTCCAGTCTGGGTGACAGAGAAAGACTCTGTCTCAACATGAATAAATAAGCACATACATACATATACACATATACTCTAAAACGTAGTGAGTCGCTTTAACCTTTGCAGTATTGTCTTGACCTAAAAAAATGAAGAGACTAGGTATAGTGGCTCATGCCTTTACAGCATTTGGGAAAGCTGAGGCAGGAAGATCCTTTGAGCCCAGGAGTTTGAGATCAGCCTGGGAAACACAGGGAGACCCTGTCTCTACAGAAAATAAAAATAAAAAAATTAGCCATGGGTGGTGGTGCACATCTGTGGTCCCAGCTACTCAGTAGGTTGAAGTGGGCAGATTGCTCGAGACTGAAAGGTCAGGGCTGCAGGGAGCTGTGCACCTCAGATGTTTTATTTCCATGGTCCTCCAGGCCCTGGGTCATCTGGCTCCTGCCTCTCTTCTCTTTGGGCTTCAGTCATGCTGCCTGCATTCCTTCAACTCCCAGTGCCCCTTCTTGCTTCCTCTAAAGCTGCTCACACCCTCTGTCTCCCCATTTCCTGTCATCTGTCAGATGGAAGCTTAGGGAGGCCTTCCCTGGACTCCCACACACCACTACACTCCAACCTGGGTGACAGAGTGAGACCTAGTCTCAAATAAATAAATAAATAATAAAAATAAACCATCAAAACATTAATCTTAGGAATCTTTTTCAGCTTGCAGAGTAAATCAGATGAGCAGTGTGTGAGAATTAGAAAATATTTCCCAAAGAATAAGCACAACAGAATGGCGTACCTTCTTTCAACCCAGTTCAGTTTAACACAAGAGATTTCACATGGTTAATTCCATGTGGGAAGGACATTTTCTTGCTGGAAACAAATTTTAATCTTTGTGAGTCTGGAATTCACTAGGAAGAACACAAGATATGATACCAAGAATGTCTGCCCAGACTTGCCATTAGAATTGGGTGACATGGAAGTCTGTCTGGCACACTCATAACCTTAATGAAAGAGGATGGTGAAGAGGAATGTTTAGTGACCTGAGCGCAGATTATTGGTACTAATAGTAACAATCACAGTAACAACAAACACTGGTATAGTGCATACCATGTGCTATTCACTGTGCTATGCACTCTTCATAACCTATATTAACTTATTTAATCCTCACAACAGACCTGAGGGTCAGTCTACAGAGGTTAAATCACTTGTGCAAGCTTACACAGCAGAAGTAGGATTCAAACCCAGGCAGTCTGGGTTTCTGGTGCTCTAAACCACATGTTTCACTGCCATTAGCTATCATCTCCTCCTCGTTTAGTTCCCAAATGACAGAATAATGTTGAAGAGCAGAGAGGCAGCAGGGCATAGTGAATGGAAGGCATGCATCAGCTGGAACCGTGAATCTTGCCTGGTTCAGCCTCCTGCACCAAGCTGCCTAATCTGAGTCTGAGTTTATCTCTTTAAAAAAATTTCTGATAATGATAATGACTACCTTATGTCAGAAAATTAGATAAAATGCACAGACAAAATGCTCTCTCTCAGTGGAGGGGTTAGAGGTCATTTTGTTGATGTTTTTGTTTTATTTGAGGTCATTTTACTTTTCTTCTTTTGGCTTTTCAGCATTTTAAAAAGTTCTTTGATTGGCATGTATTCATTCATATATTCAGCATTCAGCAAATGTTTATTTACTCCTGTTACAGGCTATAGAGGTTAAACAGGAAAAAATAAAACACAATAGAAAATATTTTGATATGTGTACATAAGTCCACAAACACTCCAGTGTCATATGCAAAGGTAGTCATATAATGGAGGTAAGGAATTTCTTTCTCTAAAATTCTATCTTTAATGTTTCTATGGCCACTTTTGACATCAGCAAGTAAAACAAGTCTTAAAACACCTTTAAGTACTTAAGAGAAGCAAGATCTTACCAGAATACCTTATTCCCCCAATAATGGTGGATGAATGAGGTGTTGATTAGACATTTGCAAAATGGCACAGAAGGCAGTCATGAGCACTGCTTTCTAACAGCTCCAGATTAAGTGGCGGCAAACATCACCAGCAACAGTCCGACTAAATAGCTGCCGTGATTAAACAAATCAAGATAGGTTGTAGAGGAGGCCATGAGGAATATTTCAAGATGACAAAGAGCTCAGAATTGGATTAGATTATTCTAGTCCAATAAAACAGATAACATCTCTATGTCTGGAACTGAAAATTACAGCCCTCCCCTTGAAGCCAGAGAGTTTTGCACACAGTGGTGGGAGGCTATGAAGAAAGAACACAAACCAGGAAAAAGCCAGGCAGACAATGCACCTGATTGCTGACACCATCTCTGGCCTCACTCCAACCCATTCCATTCCCCACATTGAGGTCAGTGTTTTATAAAACACAGATATGATCAAGTTACTCATAGGTTGAAAACCCTTTCATGGCTTCTCACTGCTTTGTTACCTCAAATGTTTTATTTCGATGGTCCTCCAGGCCCTGGGTCATCTGGCTCCTGCCTCTCTTCTCTTTGGGCTTCAGCCATGCTGCCTGCATTCCTCCAACTCCCAGTGCCCCTTCTTGCTTCCTCTAAAGCTGCTCACATCTTCTGTCTCCCCATTTCCTGTCATCTGTCAGGTGGAAACTTAGGGAGGCTTTCCCTGGACACATCTTGATTAGGTCAGATATCCTGATATATGCTCCTCAAAACATCAGGTTATTTTCCTTCACAGCTTTTATTACAATTTCATAATTAACACTGTGTGATTGTTTTATTTCTGTCCATCTCCTGGCTAAACTGCAAGCTCCATAAGGGCAGAGACCACATCTAATTTGTTCCTCACTGTATTCCTAGTGCCTGGCACAGTGTAGGCATTTGTGAAGACGTATTGAATACAATAATGAATAAATATAATTTACAAAAAGCAACAAAGGTTTGAGAACATCTTCTGTCACTATGGCAGACTGGTTAGACTCTGATCCCTTAAATTTTTTTCTTCCTGGTACTCTGGGAGACATCAGTCAGCCTCCCTTTCAGGTTCTGGGGGCATGCAACTGTGCCCTGCCCTGTATGCAGAAGTGACATGAGCCCCTTCCAGGACCAGCAACAGAGCATCTCCAATCTTCTATACCACTCTTTTCCCCAGGAGTATGGTCAGAAGTTAAAGATCCCAAGGTGCGGAACCACCAAGGGGAAGCAGCCCAAGCCCCTGAGTTACCTGTTGGTTAAGTGGACCACTTGAACCACACTATGCTTGGCTTGAGTGAGAAAATAAAATTTTATTAGGTAAAGCCACTTTATAATTTGAAATTTTTATTACAGTGGCTAGAGTTAATTACGTTGGTTAATACAACTGCTTATTTCACCAACTTGTTTCTCCACCAGGATATAAAGTGACGCTAACTGCACTGAAGTAGACTAGCAATGCTGTCACTCATCGGAAGTTAAAGTCCAGAAGTTTACCATCAATCAAAGAAGGCTCTGATTAAAGAAGAAAGTAAGGATTTTAAAATTAGTTCTACTGAGTATTTCTCCTCATCTTTTAGTCAAAGAGAAGGAATTTCTAAAAGTCAAAGATGTAATAAAGAAAGAAGATACAGAAAAGATCTGAACATATTAAAAAATGAGATGAGACCATTAAAGAATAATGACTGGTCCCTCAATTTGATCTAATTTTTCAAAAGAGCCCAAATCTACGTCAGACATTCAGCACCAGACCTCCTTTCTTATAAGAAAAGCACAATAGGGAATCTAATTATTTTTAAAATGCAAAAATATGACATTATTCCCCTTCTTAAAACCTTTCAGAAGCTTTCCATTGCTTTTACTAATAAAATCTAAGTTCCTTTGTGCTGCGGGCCCACACATGATTAGGTCACTGCCCACAACTCCAGCTTCAATTCTGCCTCTCTCACCCCTTACTCTCTTCACTCCAGATACACTAATATTCTTTTAGTGTCTAGAACTTTGAGGGTTTCCTCCGCCTTATGACCTCTGCACATGCTGTTCTCCCTACTTAATTCCTGCTCATCTTTCAGTTCTCAGCTCAACAAGAAAGAAAAACTAAAAACAAAATCTTTCCCAGTCCTCTAAATTAGGGCAGAATCTTGATTGCTCAATACAAACTTCTTGTCACATGTTCCAGTGACTGGTATCTAGTACATTATCAACAATCATGCATTCATTGATGAGTCAAAAGGCCATGGGAGACTAAAGAGTAACAACAAAATAAAGACTGTGCATTATCAACTGGAATACTCTTGAATTGATCTTCCCTTCAGATGTTCGCGATCTTAAATTTTCCAGCTACTGTCAGATCCTTGATCCATTAGGTAGGACAGTGGGGCAGTCTTCAACTTAAAGCCCACATGGCAATTGAGACGTATACAATGAGCATTTTGTAAAGATGGCTAAAATGAGAGTGGAGAAGTCTGTTGGTCCACTTTCAGGTGATTTTAGGTCAACAATTGAAATAAAATTAGTTACAAGTGACCCCAAAGGTATCTCCATACAATGCAATACTACACAACAAACAAAGCTTCTGCTACATGCAACAACATGATGGTTCTGACAAACAAAATGTGAAATGAAAGAAGCCAGACACAAAAGAGCATACACTGTATGATTCCAGTTATACAAAGCTCAGACCTGGCAAAACAGGCCAGGTGCCGTGGCTCATGCCTGTAATCCCAGCACTTTGGGAGGCCAAGGTGGGCGGATCACTTGAGGTTAGGAGTTTGAGACTAGACTGTTCACCAACATGGTGAAAACCCGATTCCACTAAAAATACAAAAATTAGCCAAGTGTGGTGGCACACCCTTGTAATACCAGGTTGAGGCGGGAGGATTGTTTGAACCCAGGAGGCGGAGGTTGCAGTGAGCCAAGATCATGCCACATAACTTCAGCCTGAGCAACAGAGAGACACCATCTCAAAAACAAAAACAAAAAACAAAAAACAAAAAACTGGCAAAACAATAGTAATAGAGGTTGGAATGCTGGTTACCTCCAGGTATGCACTGGGTCCAGACATAGGAAAATTTCATTAGGCTGTAAACATATGATTTGTCCACCTTAGTAGATAGGTGATACCTTAATGGAAAATAAAACAGAGATTCCACTGGTCAACACCCTGCAATGATTCTATCACAGCCTATAGGATAAGGTCTAAATGCTCAGCAAGGCATACAAAGCTCTTTGCAATCTACTCCCCAGCCAGATGCTCTCATCTCAACTCCCAACGCTCAACACTTGCACACTGTGCTCCAATCACATGGCTCTCCCTGAAGTTCTCTAGAAATGCCATTCCATTGCTCACCTCCATGCTTCTGCATCCACTTTTCCTCTCCCTAGAGAGGACTCGGCCTGCTCTCCGCCTGACACCCTCCTGTTCCTCAGGGAATGGCTCCACTGTGCCCCTTGGTGAAGACTGTCTCACTTCTCTGGGGCTGAGTCAGGAGCATCTTCCCCTTGTTTCCCTATTTTCTTTTAACAAATTTTAAAATTAATACATAATAGATATATATTTTTTCAGGGTACATGTGATAATTTAATGCATTCTGATAATTTTTAAAGATCAAATCAGTATAATTGGAATATTTACTACCTTAAATATTTGTCTAATTCTTTCAAAGAATTAGAATTATTCTTTGTAGCTATTTTGAAATTATAATAGAATATAATAAACTATAGTCACCCTCTGGTCTATCAAACACTAAGTCTTATTTCTTCTATCAAACTGTATATTGGTATCCATTCATCAATGTCTCTTCCTCCTCCCCTCCTCACTACCTTTTCCGGCCTCTGGTAACCACCCATCTATTCTCTGTCTTCATGAGATTCACATAAGCCCCCACGTGTGAGTGAGAACATGTGCTATTGGTCTTTCTGTGCTTGGCTTATTTCATTTAGTAACCTGTAGTTCCATCCATGCAAATGACAGGATTTCATTCTCTTTTATGACTGAATAATATTACCCCGTGTACTTTTCATACCTCTTATAATTTATGACCAGAATTAGCATTCTGCATTTTAGTTGGCTTTTTACATGTCCGCTTCTCCCCCTAGACTTAAGGCTTCTAGAGGGCAGAATTTTGTATTAATCAGCTCTATACCCTTAGGTCTTGTCATGCAGCCTATCACACAGAAGGTACATGATAAATATTTGCTAAGTTTGAATCGAAAAATATGCAGTAAGACATACAACAGGTAGCAAAGAACAAGAGGACATTTTAACTAATGTTTCATTTAAAGAAACTAAATCCTTTTAGAATATAAGAAGCCAGAGAATGATGAAGTAAACAAAGAAAATGATTAGCTTAGTAAAACAATAAAAAAAGGTTTTTTTGTTTTTTGAGACAGAGTCTCACTCTGTCACCCAGGCTGGAGTGCAGTGGCACAATCACAGCTGCTCAGCAGACTTGACCTCCTGGGCTTAAACGATCCTTCTATCTCAGCCTACCCAGTAGCTGGGACTTCAGGCATGCAACACCATGGCTGGCTAATTTTTGTATTTTTTGTAGAGACAAGGTTTCCCTATGTTGCCTGGGCTGGTTTCAAACTCCCGGGTTCAAGAAATCTGTCCACTTCAGCCTCCCCAGGTGCTGGGATTACAGGTGTGAGCCATTGCCCCTGGCCTGCAGTCCAACTTTTAAAAGTTAACAGATCAAGGTGAGAGAAGCAGCAATAATAATAATGAAGGGGTTTGTGTTTGTGGTTGTAAGGCATGAGCTAGACCAGGATATTCACCATAATATCAGTAATAACACCTAATTGTGGTACCTAATATGTATTGGATGTTTCCTATCTACTAGGCAATTTGCATTCATTATTAGATTTAATCTTTACAGCAACCCTTTGAAAGTCTGTCATTATTCTCCATTTTATGTATCAGGAAACTGATGTTCCAAAAAGGTAACTTGCTAGGGGTCACACAGACAGGATGTGGCTCAGCTCAGTTTTTAATTCAGGCCGGTGAGATTCCAGTGGGACTGTGATCAGTGACATTCTCCAAAGAGCACCTTGGAAGCCCACATAATGGTGGACGGCAGGCACAAAAGTGGCAAGGCTCTCTCCCCTGTGTCCACTTATAGCATTTAAACGTTCACAGCTGGAGAGCTACCCTTGGGAAATGATGCCTGGGAGTCCTGAGGGTTTGGAAAGTTGCCTAAAAACAGGCCCATTACAAAACCACATATGAAGCTGTGTGGTGATTTCCTGTAAGGTATTCATCCCAGCACCTACTAGGATGAAAAAGAACCACTCTGGAGGAACCCACAGGTTGACAGATCTGAGGGAACAGCTACCAATGTCTACATGCCAAAAATAAAAATACAAAGGAGAGAGAAAAAGAATAAAACAGGACTCACCAGTCTTATGATGGACACATGGCTCCCTCTGCAACCCACAACAAACATTAGAGTAAACATCCTGGCACACCAAATGCCATCGGGTTTATTTTAGGCAATCTTGGGCACAGTATATTTAGTGTGGCTTGCTAGGGTCTGGGTATTGGAGTGTGCGCCCATTTGCTTAGCCTCTCTCCTGACTGGCTGCAGTGAAAATGAGCTCGCTGGCCAGAGCAGACCACCATCAGAAGAGCCACCCACCTCTTAGAGATGCTTCATGTGGTTCTCTCCTAGCCCCAGCACTTAACTGCAAAGGAAGGAAAATAAAGTACCCCAAAATGAACATGTGTATCCTGGGCACTTTTACTAAATTATGCTGCCAGATTTTTTCTATGTTATTCCTCAAGATATCTTCCAAAACCAACATTTCCAGGGTGTCCTGTGACTTTGTAACGTAGCTTTTTTTTTTTTTTTTTTTTTTAAGGTCATAGGGGAAGGCAAACAGACACATTTTTTACATTGACAGGCCTAGAAAAATAACAATGACTGCCTGTATTATACAATGGGGCCTTGTATTTTTACAGCTAAGCTGCATTAAAATACAGCCAGTGGACCTAGACTAAATCAATTTAATGACCTCAGGTGAGGACCCAGGGGAACGTCCATTCTCATAGTAAATCCCAACCATTCAGCCTCAGCCTCAGCCACAGTTTAGGACTGGGCCTCATCAAGTCTCAAAAATGGTAATGTGAAATGTATATGCTTTGCTTCTCAAAGAACGGACCACTCCTGGAATTAAGGAAATAGTAGTAGGGAAATGCTAATTATGTTTTATCCACAACAAATTCATTTATATATCTTTTTTTTCTAAGTATTATTCAATCAGATTGCAAAATCATACATGAAAATTAGTTTGGATAAAACTAGTAGAGTAGGGTGAATGGTCATGACTTCATTCTAGAGAGATTTTTCCAGAATATATTGTACGTTTCTTTCTAATTGTTCAGTTTCTCTAGTAAAGCACCACTTTTAGCCACCAATAACTTATGTTTCGACATCCCACTCCACTTCAGTTTTAGATCCTTGTATAAACTGGAACACAGTGATGAAAGAGAAAGAGGGATGGGGCACTGAGTGGGGAGACCAAAGGATGAAGGAGGAAGAGTAATAATGAGGACACGGAAGGAGATGCTGGGAAAAGGAGGAAAGAAGTCTGACAAAGACAAAAATATCACAGGCTGGGAACCGTGGCTCATGCCTGTAATCCCAGCATTTTGGGAAGCTGAGGTGGTGGATCACTCAAGGTCAGGAGTTGGAGACTAACCTGGCCACCATGGTGAAACCCCGTCTCTACTAAAAAAATACAAAAATTAGCCAGGTGTGGTAGTGCAGGTCTGTAATCCCAGCTACTCTGGAGGCTGAGGCAGGAGAATCACTTGAACCCAGGAGGTGGAGACTGCAGTGAGCTGAGATTGCACCACTGCACTTGCAGCCTGGGTATATACCCAAAGGAATATAAATCATTCTATTATAAAGACACATGCACACATATGTTTATTGCAGGACTCTTTACACTAGCAAAGACATGGAACCAACCCAAATGCCCATCAATCATAGACTGGATTAAAAAAAAATGTGGTACATATACACCATGGAATACTATGCAGCCATTAAAAGGAATGAGATCATGTCCTTTGCAGGGACATGGATAAAGCTGGAAGCCGTTATCCTCAGCAAACTAACACAGGAACAGAAAACCAAACACTGCATGTTCTCACTCATAAGTGGGAGTTGAACATCGAGAACACATGGACACAGAGAGGGGAACATCACACACTACGGCCTGTTGAGGGGTGGGGTGTGAGGGGAGGGAACTTAGAGGACGGGTCAATAGGTGCAGCAAACCACCATGGCACACATATACCTATGTAACAACCCTGTACATTCTGCACATGTATCCCATTTTTTTAGATGTAATAAAGAAAAAAAAAAAAACAATTATCAGGAACAGGGTGCTTGCTTATAAAAGAAAGAAGTAGGTATGTGCCATTCAAGATAGAGAGAGAATAATCAGAGGCCTCTCATTACTTTTCCAAATGTGGTAGAGCATAAAAATAAAGCCACGCATATGTGTTAGCAGTCAAAATGTAATGTTACCAACACCAACATCTGGCAGGGAAAGGGCGATACAGAGATCATCAGGAACTTGATGCCAGTTTACAAGTGGAGATTGCTTAGAGGGTAGAAAAGTACTGAGCACTCTCAATAAAAGACATCTCAGAAAGTCAAGCAGAAGGGAATCTCCCCTTCATCCTCGGCAACTTTCAGTGTAAATAAGGCTATCAGATAAAATCTGACCATTCAGTAGACAGCTGCATTTATTACTAACTTAGTTAATTATAAATCTAATTACAAATATGGTTAATTTTAACATTCTATCTTAATGTTAAGGCAGAGGTGATAATTTTATTATGTGCTATTATAGAGACTATTATTGTTTTGCTAAATATAACATTAATTCAAATATTTTTTTATACCTGTAAGTTGGGGAATTAATGTTATATCCCAACTCATATAGGCATAAAAAAAGATTTGAATTAATGTTATATTTAGTAAAACAAAAAATAAGATATGTTTTTAATATATCAGACAGACAACTACACAGCTAACTGTATATTCAGCTTCAAATACATATAATATATCAGGGAAAGTAGCCATTTTAAGTATACGCAGAATTTTAGGACCACGGTCCATATAGCAGTGGGTTGGCTGCACATTGGTATCACCTGGAAAGCTTTAAAAATTGCTGTTTCTAGAGCAACCCCTGTCCACTGACACCAGAATCTCTGAAGGTGGGACCAGGCACCGATAGATTTAAAGATGACAGACTGGATTAAGAAAATGTGGCACATATACACCATGGAATACTATGCAGCCATAAAAAAGGATGAGTTTGTGTCCTTTGTAGGGACATGGATGCAGCTGGAAACCATCATTCTTAGCAAACTATCACAAGAAGAGAAACCCAAACACCGCATGTTCTCACTCATTGGTGGGACTTGAACAATGAGATCACTAGGACTGGGGAAGGGGAACATCACGCTCCGGGGCCTATCATGGGGAGCGGGGA
>NW_016809444.1:465403-477316 GCF_001698545.2 Rhinopithecus bieti
AAAAAAAAAAAAAAAAAGATTGACAAGAAATTCCAATTTTCAGTCACAGTTCAAATTTATTGTTAAAAAGGAAAGCAAAATTGCCCCTAACAATCTGCCTCTTAACTGAATCTTTTGGTTTTGATCTCTGGGTTTGGGTCCTTTATCAATTGCTTAAGATACAATGGTTGAGAACTCTCAGATAAGTGTGGAAGACTGAATATACAAGTTTATATGTGCTTATCCCCAGAACCCCTGGAAAACTGACAGTAAAGCAGTAAAAATAGGTACCACAAAGAAAATATGACAGGAGATACACTTGATGTAAGATAAAATGAGCCTTTTGGAAGATGGAAAGCACACAGACAAGTGGCAAAGTAACTTGGAGCTGAGAAAACCATCAAGTAGCACGCCACTCTGCCACAGCATCTCAGAATTGCTCAGGAATTGGCGTACCAGGAGCTGATGGCAAGGGTGTAGAGTAGAGCTAAATGAGAGAAATGATTTAAAGTTTCTACTAGAAGCAGTTCAGAATATCAGATTTCTTCCCCTGATGAACTCCAGCCAGGTGACTGATCTCTCCCTTGCCTCAAAGGAAATAGGAAATTAATCCTGGGTAAAATAAAACAGAGACCTCAGAACTAAGCCCCATTTTACAGATGAAGATCTGTGGTGAGGGGCAAAGCCAGTATTTACAACTACCATGGGCCTGGCATGATAACAACTTGCCTCATTCGATCTTCAAAGCAACCATAAGAAGTAGATACTTTTAACTCCATGTTAGAGATGAAGAAATCATTGTTTAGGTATGTTATGTATCCAAGGCCCTGTATGTACCAAATAGCACAACCGGAACATGGGTCTTGGCTGTGTCTAACTTCAGAGCCTGAGTATTTAAACATGAATGTAAAAGTATAAAGCAGAGCCTGGTTTAGTGATACAGTATTTACTTTGCAAATGTCTTTTGATAAACACTCCTTTCTCTTTTTTTTTTTTTTTTTTTCTGACTATGGCTAGGAAGAGGTAATCTGCATTCCCCTTCTTCCATATAGCCAACTTTCAAATACTTTAATTAGTGCAATTTACCTCAATTCAAGCCTCCTTGATATGTCAGGAGGCTGACTGAGATGGACTTCAGTAATTCTCAGAACAAAAATGTAAGTGTATTATATTTTTGTTAAAAGCATTAACCAAGCACTTTTCTACAAACAGCAATATAACATGCATTATATTACTTCTCCTTGCAATTTTGGAGTCTGAAATTTTATGTAGTAAGAAAGCTCTAGTGCTACAGTAACTAGATACATAAAGCAAGTTCTTCCTTCCCTTTTAATGATATTCCTCTCACTCTAAGTGGGAAGAAGAGAATCTCACATTGAAAAGATTCTTGGGCTCATTGGTCCAACTTTCTCATGTGTTTACTATTGGGAACACTTGGTTCCAGAAAAATGATTCTCTCAAATGAGCAAATAATTTTCCATAACACTTAGGCCAAGAAAATATGTCTTGCTCATTGAGTGTAGAATGAATAAAGAACAGTCAGGGTTTAAAAAGAAAAGAAAAAAGTTGTAGCATTAGGTCAGAGTGCTAAGGAACTAGAGGCCCCATTAATTCTACTTTCTCTGTGAAAAAAGTACTGTTCTTCATGTTACTCTGATCACGAAGGTAACTGGGCTGGGGTGGGTTGCGGGATGGAGATTTGGCCCAAGCCTCTGATCCATGAAGGACCTCAAAATGTGGATATGTGGCATCATCTCCAAGTGAGGTTTACATGTAAGTTGACACAGAAATGTCCTCAAGAGGTTGAAAGATGCTTATTATACACATGAAACTTAGGTCTCTGTACTGCAAAGGTTCTCAAAGTGTGGTCTGGCTGTCCACAAGGTTAATACTATTTTCATTAGAATACTAATACATTATTTGCCTTTTTCATTCTCATTTTCTCATAAGTACATAATGGCTACCTTTGGTGTGATATCTCAACATACTGAATGCAAAAGGAGATAAGATAATCTATCTTCTATTTAGTGAGACATTAAAGAAATCTGGAAAATAGAGAAAATGTCACTCATTCTATATATATGTACTTTTGTTGTTTTGAAAGTATAATTTAAAAAATATAAAGATATGTGACTTTTTTAACATGTAATGAATTTATTTTTTCAGGTTTAATTTCTAATAGATAAACAGCAATAGATAAAATCCATATAAACAAAAGCTTTGGGGAGTTTATTACTATTTATAAAAGTATAAAGAGGTCTAGATGATCATAAAGTCTAGGAACTGCTGCTTTTCTGTGTCGTAACACCTACAGTGAATTACAAATTTAGAATTCATCCTGTAATTTTCCTGTGAATTGCAAAAATACAGTGCATTATATTTTTGTTAAAAGCATTAACCAAGTACTTTTCTATAAATAGCAATATAATATATATAACTAACAGAAATATAACTCTTTAAAATATGCCACCATTTTTATAAACCTGCTTTGACATCTCTTTAATTAAAATATGCTAAGAGCTTAAAAAACATCAGGTCTTTCTTGAGTTCTGAATAGCCATTAGTGAAGAAAATGCAAGATTGAACTTATATTTTGGTATGGCAAATACTAATGCTCATATTCATGGAGTTCTGACTCTGTGCCAGATGCATTTCTAAGTGCCTTCCACTGGCTCTCCTCATGGAGTCCTCACAACAATGCTCAAGGATGGTATTGAAACACAGAGAAGTTCAACAACTTGTCCAAGGTCAGACTGCTGGTAAATGGGAAAGCTAGGATTTGGACCCAGGTAGCCTGTCTCCAGAGCTCCTGCTCTAAATCATATGGACCACCATGATTCATCCAGTCCATTCCTGTCTTAGGAATCTTCCTCTCTTACTTTCCAGAAGGCACTTTAGTACAAATGAGGAGAGGGGGACTACAAATCAGAAGGGCTTTTAAGAGTATGGCAGGCCCTTAATGTAGATAGAGGTCCATGGTTCTGCCTTCTGTTGCACTTACGTTGTTGAGTTCCTTTAGGGCAGAGTTCTGCTTACTCTGTGTTATTTATTCATTTGGGAAACATCACCCTATGTGTGAAGTGCTTCAGGGCTGGGAGATCAGATGGTAGTTTTAAAGGACTTTTTCCCTGGGGAGTTGTGTCACAAGAAATTCTCATAACGGCAATATGTCCCCCTATTTCTATTATGCAAATCTGATTGACTTAATCAGTCCTCCTTCAGCACCTGAAAAAGAAATGTGATACTAGGACACAAACTGGTGCAAGAGAAACAATAAGTGATTTTTCCCAAGTCCACGATTAGACAGAGGGTGAGAGAACTAGCTGGCCTGATGTTATCACATCCAGATGTGATGGCAGCCTTTAGTCTAGGGAGGTAACAAGATGCTATTAGGTGACTTAAAATATATATAATTATTATTGTAATTACGTAACATAATACGTAACATAATAATAGTAATAATAGGCTGGGTGTGGTGGCTCACAACTGTAATCCCAGCAATTTGGGAGCCTGAGGTGGGCAGATCACTTGAGGTCAGGAGTTTGAGATCAGCCTGGCCAACAGGGCAAAAACCTGTCTCTACTAAAAATACAAAAATTAGCCAGGCAAGGTGGTGGGCACCTGTAATCCCTGCTACTTGGGAGGCTGAAACAGGAGAATCATTTGACACTGGGAGGCTCAGGTTGAAATGAGCTGAGATTGCGCCACTGCACTCCAGCCTGGGCAACAGAGACTCCGTCTCAAAGAAAAAAATATGTATGATAATAATAATAATAATAATAGTCTCTCATTAAAGAGTTTTGTTTGTTTTCATTAGATCCTATACTTCCTTGTAGACAATAGCTGATTTACAAATTTTCCTCTGCATTTCTGTTCAAATGCCAATTCTAGTTATCAAAGAACCAAACAAAGCATGACAGGCATTTTTGTTTAAGTATCGTGACTTACATACCTACTAGCAGAAACATTATTTCTTGTCAGTTGGGGAGCCTGCGAGTATGGAGAACAGTGCTCTGATGGAAAACCCAAATCAGGTGTTCTTCCTACCTGTGTAAATTTTTAACAATTTACTCAGCTCTTACAACTTTTATCCCATTGTGATATAAATGTAACACCAGGATAAAATTATGTCTGAATAGTGACACACACCAAGAGTATTTTCATTTCAAGTGAGAGGAGATGCAAATCACATCTGTGATTAGACATTTAAAAAACTGTTTTTTTGAGCACCATCCAGGGATTTAGTCTCTTGAGTAACAAAGCTGGCTTTATTACACGGAACCCATATAATTTCATAGGTGCACAGTGATACAAAAACACTATTACAAATGTGAAATGACCTGGCCCTACCAAAATAAAAACCATTCATCTAGTAATTTCTTGAGTTCTTTTCACATTCAGAGACAAAACAGAAGCTTCAATTATAAATATAGGTGTATTTAAAATACCTAAGGCAAGGTCTTGCATATAAGAATAGGAGCTTAGCATATGCTTGTTAATACATGGCAAAGATTAATTTAGCAATTTCATCTTCTTCACAATTGGAAACAGTATTTGGAATAATGCCTTTGTCAGACTTTATTCAAAATTTATTTACGAACAGTGATCTTATGACTTTCACCTTTCAATGTGTAAAACTGGGTAATCAATCTTTATATTAGAAAATTTAATTTTAAAAATCCACAGTAATGATTCTGTATACAGCTTATGCTTCAATGTAACAATGCTCCAAAGCTAATAACAGAAGCATAGTTCTTTAAAGGAAAGGTATCATAAACATATTTAACATAATAATTCCCATTTTAAAAGGAGATAAAAAGGGGAGGAAGGAGAAAGGCCTGATTTCACTTTCATAAATTCATTTAATGATCCTAACGAACAAATAAATACTATCATCCCCTTTAAGAGATAAGGAAAGTGAAGCTTAGATGCTGCTGCTGCTTGCCCAGTCTCAAGTCAGATAAACAGGGAAGTTAGGATTCAAACCCAAATCTGTCTGACTCTAGGACAACAGGGTGTATCCCTACTAAATGAGAAGAGTGAAAAAGACTACTATATCACTTGAATAAGCTTCACTGTTATTTGATGAAGGTCCCCAGAATTTATTCAAGCTCTCTCCATGCTAAATGACATTAATCACTAAAAGTAGGTTCACTTGATTAAAGTATCCCTCTAGAAACACTTCAGATGAACATGACCAGTTCTTGGAAGAGGGTACCAGTGGCAGAGTCTATGCTTATCAGAACTGTTTTCTAGCTAAGCTCAAGGCATCAGCTGTCTAGCCCGGATTTACTATCATTTGTGGCTAATTTTGAGGCAAATTGTAGTCTCCTCCCTCCCTCCCTCTCTCCTTCCCTTCCTTCTTTCTTTCCTTCCTTTTTATATAAAATATCAGTATTACCTTGAATTTACCTTCCTTTTTTTTTGGTAATGGCTCCCAACACATCCATTTTCTAAAAATGTTCTTTTCTTTTTAATTTATCTTTTATTGCAACTTTTATTTTAGATTCAAGGGGTACATGTGCAGGTTTGTTACATGGGTATGTTGCATGATGCTGAGGTTTAGGGTACAAGTGATCCCCTCACCCAGGTAGTAAGCATGGCGACCAGTAGGTAGTCTTTTAACCCTTGTTCCCCTTCCACCCTCCCCCTCTAGTAGTCCCCAGTGTCTATTGTCCCCATCTGTATGTCCACCAACCCATACCATTTTTATTAAAAACTTGAATGCAATAAACTGCCATTTAAAGGAATGTCTAACAATATCCTGTAACGGAAATGACCTTTAGGCAATTGGAAATGGAGGGGGGAGATTTATGACTTGGGTAACTGTCCTGAAGACACGATAGAGCCCAATTATGCCTCATTTTCAAAACTACAGGCAGCATTACTTACTTTCAATACCAATCTCTTGGAAACTCTGAGGACAATCCAAGTAACAGTCCTAGATCACTGAAAGTGTTTAAAAGAGAAGAGACAGTAAGACACAATGGTTGAGGGGAAAGACTCTCTTATTGAATAAGCTCACTTTCAGAGGTACCCTAAGCAATTAAGTGTGACGTTATTTATCTTAAACAATCACAGTCTTAAAATATTTCCTTATGAGGTCTGAATTCCAGCTCCACCAATTTATAACACTTTGAACAAGTTTCTTAACTTACTTGAGCTTCAATTTCCTCATCTGAAAAAACAGGCATAAAAAGGCAGTGACTTCATAGGGTTCCATGAGATAATACACGTAAAGTACTTAGTTCAGTGCCTGGCATGTAGAAAGTACTCAATCAATTATGATTTATAATTAATCATGTTCTTAATATTTTCTTTTGGGACATCTATAGTTTTTCACTAGAATGTGTGCTTCCAGGAGTTTATTTTTGAAAGCATGTTGCTTTTAGAAAAGAGCCAAAGTTTTCCAATAGTTATAGAAGTCGAAAAAAAAATTTAATCAGAAAAATATAGAAAATCGACAGGAAAAACTCCAGTCATGGCAGCAGATACCTTGAGAGTGGCAGGAAAACTTTCAGCAGGTCATCTCAGTAGAATAATAACTGCACAAATGACAGGCATATAACTAGCAGTGATCATAGATCATAGATCACTTATAGCAGTTAGCACAATAAATTCAATATGACTTATGAGTTAAGAATATTTATATCACGTATAAATTACTTCAAGGATACAGACGGGGAAGTAGCCTGGGGGAAAGGATAACAGAGACAAACTTTAGTTTAAATATGAAAGGAAATCTGGAAAGAAAATGAATACTTCTACTGTAAGAACACTTATAATACAAATAATAAGTCAGATGTCAGATTAGGAGAAAGCAAGGAAAATCTCTGAAATCCTGCTGAGAAACAAGCAGAGCAAACCATAGCAAACCACTTTGGTTCACTGAAAAGAATTTATTATTTTTCTTAAACTGTAGTCACAGTTAAAGACATTAATTGTTATACTGTTTAATATTAATAACATCACACTTCAGAGTATGTCATAGTATCTTTTAGGTCAACATTACTCAAGAGCATTACTATTCTATTCCAAAAGTTTTATCTTATAAAAAAATTTATAATTTTTTCCCATTTGCTTTCTGTTACCATATCTTATCAAAATAAGAGTTTGGCTTTTTTAACTTAAAAAATTAAATACATATAGTGCTTCCTGATGCCATTCCACTACCATACTATGTATTTGTCATTTTTCAACAGTTTTAACACATGCACAGTACAATCCCCTATTTTGGAGAAATAAGTAAAACTGAGGTTTAAAAAAGAAAATGACCAACTGAGCCCTTAAATAAAATATCACATGTTTTTTTCATCCATTTTCTCACTACTGTATTCACTGAACAGCTCTTATAAGAATAAAACTTTAAGGAATTGAACTTGTGGCAAGACCAGAAAGAATATTCTGGAACTATGCTTTGAAGTAAAATGATTCCCTTAACATCAGGAGACTTAATACTACAATTTCACCGTGAAAATAATCACAGATGAATGTTCTGACCAGGACTAATTGTCTTTGAAGTTTTCTAAATTCAAGTATTAAAACAGTGCTTGACAAAACTCTTTATCAAAAAGTTACAAAGAAAACAACTTGTGGGCAAGGCTCAATCTACTTTGGCTTGCATATGAAATCAAACCTGTAACATTAAGTGAAATTAAAACGTGTACAAGAATCATGTTACTAAGGCAATGTAAATTTGAGAACCCGACCTTTGGTCTTTACTTCATAGTTACCAAGGTGACAAAATAACTGCTGGGTGACAGTAGCCAATTAGCAATCAAAATCAGAACAGTCAATGTATGTGCTCTTTCCTTGTGATCATTTTATAATATGTGTTCAAATTCTGTACCAAAAAGTACAGCTGTAAAAACAGATTTTATGGTGAAACAAAACATACAAAAAATAAATATTGTAGGTCCAACAGAACATTCACTTGCGCCTGTATAGGTTCTATGAGGTGTTTGGGAGTTGGAATGTTAAAAACTGAAGGCTTTTTTCAGTGATCTGGGCCCCTACCCAAACAACATTATTAGAGCTTTGGCACATTCTCTTCCGTCTGCCTAGAAAACCTTTCACTTTACCTGCCTATTTCACACCAACTCATCCTTCAGATCTCAGCTGAAGTGTTATTTCCCTGGGGATGTCTTTCCTGATCCCCTAGATTCAAACCCTCTCCGTAATATGTGGAGATATGTTCTTTCCTCTCCTCCGTAGCACTTGTCACAGCTGCAACTTTACATTTTTATGCATAGCAGTTATTCAATCCGTGCTCTCCCATTAGAATGCAGCCCTCATGAGGAAAAGGGGCTGATGATGCTCTTTCCTGCCATTAAAGCCCTAGAACCTAGCACAGAGCTGGGCATGCACTTATGCTTCTTTATGGAGAGAGGAGAGGAAGAGGAAAAGTAATTATAGTTAATTGGTTAGCTAGTTACTACTGGTTGGTTAGGTAATGATTCTACTTCAGGCCAAACACAGTAGAATGCTACCTCCTCCACTAATCTTACTTGGTTTCCTTCTACCTTTTCTCTTCTTTCTCCCTGTAGCCTCCTGCTATAGGGACCATGGAGCAAAACGTACAGCATTGGGATGAAGATCTCAACCCTGTGTATCATGGCCTTGTAGCTCAATCCTGTGTATCATGAGTACACTCATGTCAAATATGCTTTAACTCATCCTGGGCCTCACACCTTTCCTTTGGGGAATGTGGTTAGTACACATACATTTCAATCAGGGCTCTCTGGGGTCAAGATCATAACCAAAAGAGTGGCTGTGATGTCACTGTGGCAGCCTTTCAGAACGGGCATGTGCATTTGATATGGTTTGGCTCTGTGTCCCCATCCAAATCTCACCTTGAAGTATAATAATCTCCACTTGTCAAGGGTGGGACTAGGTGGAGATAATTGAATCATGGGGGTGGTCTCCCCCATGTTGTTCTTGTAATAGTGAGTAATTTCTCATGATATCTGATGGTTTTATAAGGGACTTCCCCCTTCTCTTGGTTTCATTCTTCTCTCACCTGCTGCCATGTGAAGAAGGACATGTTTGCTTCCCCTTCCACCATGATTGTAAGTTTCCTGAGACCTCCCCAGCCATGCTGAACTGTGAGTCAATTAAACTTCTTTTCTTTCTTGGGTATGTCTTTATTAGCAGCATGAGAACAGACTAATACAGTGTTGAACACAACCAAGGCTCTGAGAACAGAGGTCATAGCCAGCAAATACAGGAATCTAGAGGATGAATAGTCTGCCTGGTCTATGCCTAGGAGAGAGGTGAAGACTGATAGAGTTTGGGGTTCAAGAGGCCAAGAGGAGTCAGCCAGAAGGAGAAATCTATAATACCAGATACAACAGAGTTCAGAGTTCTTAGCAAGTCCTTGCTTCTTTCCAGACTACAGAGAGAATCATCTTGCTCATAAGCACTGCCCTTATGACTTATTAAAACTCAAGTGTTAATATAACATGTTAACCGACATCATCTGTAATCAAGAGACAATAAAAGATGGCCAACTAGTGCAAATGTAAAGGGTCTTTCAAAGTTTTCATAGATATTTTTAGAGATTTAGGTTTACAGAAATATTAAGAAGAAAGCACAGAGTTCCTCTATACCATCACCCTGACCCACTCCACAGTTTCTAAAGAGTCTGTTTAAAATATACATAAATTTAACTGTCAGAAATAAAATGCTCCAAAATCTGTTCCTCTTGTTTCAAATTAATTGGCAAATTTTCTATTTTAGATAAGCATTAGCACTAGTTAACTTATTTAAATGACTTAATGTTTAGCTTATTTTGAAAGAAAATTTAGTATTGATGAAGGAAAGAGAGAGAGAGAATAAGACAGAAAGGAAAAT
The DNA here is from genome assembly GCF_001698545.2 of Rhinopithecus bieti. NCBI lineage: Eukaryota > Metazoa > Chordata > Mammalia > Primates > Cercopithecidae > Rhinopithecus > Rhinopithecus bieti. The sequence continues at coordinate 475,235 of NW_016809444.1, forward strand.
TCAGACCTAGTCTTTGTACTCAAAGGCAACTACAAAAATGTGTTGGTGTATACCTTTCAATACTTTTCCTGTGTATATGTTTTAATTTTAATATTCTACATAGTAACCAAATATTCTGCACATTATTTTGGTTAGATTATAATTATCCATACAATAGAATATCCTGGCCATATTTGTACTTTATTAAGTATTCTTCAGCCTTATTTTTAAAGGCAGCATAATATTCCATTTTATGAATAGCCATACTTTATTTAACCAATGTCTCCTGGCTTTGGACATTCAATATTTATTTGTAAAATTTCAAGCATCTATCTTCCCCAATTTGTTCTTTTATATATATTTAAAGAACAGTACTTTGTAGGGATGGAAAACCCTGCAGTGAAACATCAGATAATTTATTTTAATATTTATACAAGATACTAGTGTTGGCAAGGCAGGAGAGAAGAAAAGCTCTTCCTATGACCCTTGTTTAACTTTAGATGGATGTACACAGTACAAGGCCAGCAAAGTGATAAATGGGTTTTGGCAGCTCATTCTCCCTACCTTAAGCAGTATTACAGTGTGTCATTGGAGTGGGTCATTTAGAACAGGAAGCCAGGGACATTCTGTGGTATTCTCCCAGGGTAAATTCACAGATACCTCATAGAAGGCTTTGGCAGGATTCTCAGTATGCATAGAGAGGCATAGAAAGTGGCTTTATTTTTAAGGCTCAGATTCAGCTGAAGGATCCGCTAGGGAATCCAGAGAAGGGAATGCCCGGGCTTGGATTAAAATAGCTGGATTATTCTTGACTTCACAGTGCACAAAAGCTTTACTGATTTGCCCAGCAGTCATCTGCTAATCTCACACCTTGGGATAAGTAACACACACACATCCGCATTATGAGTGAGTCCATGACTCTGAAGGGAAAGATATTCAGGAGACTGCGGTGCTAATTCACATTAATTTACTACATTTTCATATCTTATTAGAATTCAGTGTAGATATTGCACTTCAGCCCATCACGGGCTACATGAAAACTTCATCAGCAAAAGCAGCAAAATTTCAAATTTCCTGTGAAATTTCCTAAATGTTATGCTTCAAAATCACAGTAGACAGTCATGGGGTATACAGTTTTACTTTCGAAGTGACTCTCTTATTTTTAGATGATAGAACTCTGTGGTGGAAAAAAGAATGAATGTTACTTTTGTTTATCAATTTTCTTATAACTTGTCTCCAAAATGGAAAATGTGCCAGTTTGCTTTTCCATCGGTGATATAAGTAATGCAACATGGTACTATAAAATCTATACAATATAGAAAAGAAACTCTAGACAGTAAAAATCACCTTTAATCCCATCATCCCAAAATAGCTGCTACTATTCAGTTGAATAACTGGTGTATATTGTTAGAGACTGTTTTCGCCCTGACACTTAAATATTTTAAAACCATATTAAATATGGTTTTAATATTTAAAAGGTTGCTTTGTAACCTTCCTTCCACTTCAATAATATACATATACATCTTTCCATATCAATCGATATTTTTATAGTTTCATAATTAACTATTTTAAATATTTTTTAAAGTCCTGGCATATTTTTATGTTGACAATTAAATCAGTAAGACCATTTTGGAGGAAGGGGTCATGTGTTTCAATGTTGACATCTGGCTTTCTTCCAAACAGAGAAACTTCTTAGTAGTCATTAATTAAAATAAATAACCCAACCATTTATAGCTACAAATTTCTGCATCAGCAAAGAAAACTATGCACAATAAAAACAAAAATAAGACCATTAAAATGTCTGAAAACAACTTGCTTTCTTAGAGTTGGTTTTATCAGTTGTTGACTTTTGAAATGAATTAAATTAGGGTTTTTGACATTTTATGTGTTGTTCAACATGTGCTACTTAAAACTAGGTAAAAATTAAAAGATCAGATGATCTGTACAAAGCAAAAGCATTATGGCAAAAGTTCAATTAAACTAAAAAAGATGTTCACTAGGCTTTATTAAATTGAAATTAATTATGAAAAGCAAAAGTTAATTTTTAATTATCAAAAAGAATCTTAGTCTGGGCACAGTGGCTCATGCCTATAAATCCCAGCA
>NW_016809444.1:477725-498636 GCF_001698545.2 Rhinopithecus bieti
AAAAAAAAAAAAAAAAAAAAAAAAAAGGAGAGAGAATCTTAATTAGTATCCAAAATGATGAAAGAAAGGGTAGATTGTTTAGGAATCATTTAATTAACAGATCATAAGTAGATGCATGAGAAATCATTGACTTATGATGTGTAAAGTCATTGATTTAAGAGAGCAAATTAAGATGATCAACAATCATTATCAACTGGTGTCTATGCTGTGTACATAATAGCACCAAATCTGTACTTACTGGTTGGCTGATTATTTCCTACTTTTCTGTTCATAGCACAGGTAGAAGATGATCTAGAAAGATGCTTTAGTCTATAGGTTTACAGAATAAAATGCCTGATTCCACTTTGAAACAGTGTTTTCTTAGGTTTATACATTAAAATATATCTCTTTGGGATTCTGATGAAAGCCATAGATTCCTTCTCTCTATAAAAATATGTATCCATATTTTACAGACATAGAACACTCTCCCATTAGGCAGTCGTCCTTCTTGCTTACTAATGTGATGCTGAGAATAAAGACTATGTTTCCTAGTTGCTCTGTTAGTTACATGTGCCATGTGACTAAGTTTTGGCCAATGAGGTATAAGCGTAAGTGTCATATTCAACTTCTAAAGAGTGTCCTTAAAAGTCAGTAGCATGGCCTTCTTTCACTGTCTCCTCTACTTCCTCTTTACTGTTGGCTCGAATGTAGATATGACAAATTGGAGCTTGAGTTGTCATGCTGAACTATGAGAAGGAAGCCATAGGCTTAGTGAAGCAAAACAGTGAGAGAGGAGCTTCAGTCCTTGATGATTATGGAATTATCGTACCCATCCTGGATGAATTTTCTCTGGAGTCTGCATATTTGAGAGGGAAATGAACTTATATTTTGTTAAGCCACAGTTCCTTGTAGGTGTTCTGTCACTCACAGCTGAGCCTAATATTAGCTGATACAGGTATAAACACATACAAGGTTACATATAATTTTTTTGGAGGGAGGTGGTCCATGGACCCCAAATTAAGAATATCACTTTAGAAATATATGTAAAAAGTTAACCACTTAATATTTGTACTCTGTAATTAACAAATTTTTCTTCACATCCATTATCTTTCTTAATCTTTACAATCATCAGTGAAATAAATATCATTTTTAATCCCATCTGTTTATTAAGAAACAAACAAATAAAAAATCCTGAGGCTCAAGCCATATATCTTGCCCAAAGTTAACAATGCAGTAAAAATTATAACCAATGTGAATGATTCTAAATCCCATGCTCTTATCACTATTCCAATGACTGCAGTACATGTACAGGCATTCCCCAATTTTGTTAAAAAAAAAAAAAAACATTCTTAAAAAACATGTAAGAAAGGCAAATGTATGCAACTTAAATGTAAGAATTATATTCTAAAAGGGGGATTCTATTTCCATATAACTAGAAACGTTGTAGATATTATAAAATCTTCATTTTACTAAAATTGCTTCTACTTTTTGATACCAGAGAGTAATATAATTTGCACATAATTATTTAAAATACAGAAGGCAAAAACAGTCCTTGTTTAATGTGCAATGCTTCATCACCACCACCACCCTTTATTCTGGTGACAGATCCTATTATACCTTCAGTGGTGTATACCCCACGTGCTTCCATAACAACTTTACAACTAGAGCTGGTGGTACAAAATTGCTTTTCTGGTGGATGATGAGTCCAGAATCTCAGATACTTAAAGAAAATCTCATGTGCAACAGATCATCACCTACACCTAAGAAGAGGCCCAGATGAGAGACAGAGATGGAGAGAGAAAGGGTACTGTTAGCAATCCAGGCTCTGGTGTCAGTGATACAGGAGCTAGAAAGAAATTATTTAGGCAGATAGGATAAAAGAGTTCTTAGCAGAATTTCCTTTTTAACAAAAAGCAGCCCCAAATCATTGCTTTTCTGGCAAAGAACAGCCTGAAATATCCAGCTGAAGACATAGATAAGCAAGCTGGTAGCTTGCACAGGTGAAGGTTGGCAGCTGTGCCAATAGAAAAGGGCTACCTGGGGTTCAAGTGTGTTCAACATTGAGGCTCCATCTTCCCTTTTCTTTGTAACTCCGTGTACAGTGAAGAAACAGGCAACATGGCACCAACCAGGCAAAGAACCCAGAGAATAATAAAAGATTAGGGTGGGGAAAGCCAGGTTTTCATGCCCTATGCAAACAGCACACCTAGCCCTAACTAGTTTTTCGTGCCCTATGCAAATGACATACCTGGTCCAACCAATCTTTTGCACCCTATGTAAATCAGACACCACCTCCTCAATCTCATCTGTAAAACTCACTGCATTTCACCATGGAAGTGGCAACCCATTTCTCTGCGACCCCTCTTTGTAGCAAGAGAACTCTTCTCTTTCTTTCACCTATTAAACTCCTGCTCCTAAACTCATTCCTTGTGTGTCCGTATCCTAGTTTTCTGTGGCCATGAGTCCCTGAGATGTCCAGGGCTACCCTCACTTTTATATCCTTTGATTAGACTCAGTCTTCTTCTAATTAAACCACCATTCATGGGTTCTGCATCTATGGATTCAAACAACTGCAGAACAGAAATATTTTTTAAAAAAGTAGTGTCTGTACTGAACATGTACACACTTTTTTCCTTGTTATTCCCCAAACCATATAGTATAACTATTTATATAACATTTTCATTATACTAGGTATTATAAGTAACCTAGAGATGATTTAAAGTATACAGGAGGAAGTGCATGGGTTGTATGCTAATACTATGCCACTTTATGTAAGGAACTTGAGCATCGACAAATTTTGGTATCCATAGAAGGCCCTGGAACCAATGCCTGAGGGATGACTGTATGTGTTATTTTTCCCTCTGGAAATGCACAAGGCTTTGAAACTTTTTCACTTTCTATTGCTTGGATAAAGCTATTTTTATGAGCACAATACAGTTGATCTGGTCCCTATAATTTACCTGAACCATGTTTAGCCCCCAGCAGTAACCACCACCTGAATGTGGCTAGCATACCAAGCATTCCAAGCCCTGCTGACCCTCTCAACACTGCATTTGGACTGTCCTCTGAAAATGAGATCAAGATGCTGAAAAGAAAAGGTGGAAGACTTTAGTTTCCCTGCCAAAAGATCTGTAGACATGAGTTGGCCTAACGACATACAGATATACTTCAGAGATACTGTGGGTTTGATTCCAGACCACTGCAATAAAGTGAATATTGCAATAAAGTAAGTTGCATGAATTTTCTTGATATAAAAGTTATATTCATAGTATGTTTTAGTGTATTACATGTGCAATAGAATTATGTCTAAAAACAACGTACATACCTTAATTAAAAATATTTATTGCTAAAAAATGCTAATGATTATCTGAGCTTTCAATGAGTTGTAATTTTTTTGTTGGGAGAGACTTGCCTTGATGTTGATGGCTGCTGACTAAGCAGGGTAGTGGCTGCTGAAAGTTGGGATAGTTGTGGCAATTTCTTAAAATAAGACAGTAAAGTCTGCCTTATTAACTGACTTCCTTTCATAAAATATTTCTCTGTAGCATGTAAGCACCACAGTAGAACTTTCAAAATTGGAGCCAATCCTCTCAAACACTGCTGCTACTTTATCAACTAAGTTTATGTGGTATTCTAAATTCTTTGTTGTCATTTCAACAATGTTCATAACATCTTAGCCAGAAGTAGATTCCATCTCAAGAAACAACTTTCTTAGCTTATCCATAAAAATCAGCTCTTTATTTGTTCAAGTTTTATGGAATTGTAACAATTCAGTCACATCTTCAGGCTCCACTTCTAATTCTAGTTCTCTTGCTGTTTCTACCACATCTGCAGTTACTTCCTCTGCTGAAGTCTTGAACTCTTCAAAGCCATCAATGAGGCTTGGAATGAACATCTTCCAAACTGCTGTTAATGATATTTTCACCTCCTCCCATGAATCACAAATGTTCTTAATGGCGTCTGGAATAGTGAATCCTGTCCAGAAGGTTTGCAACATAGTTTGACCAGATCCATCAGAGAAATCACTACCTCTGGGAGCTATAGTCTTATAAAATGTATTTCTTAAATAATATGATTTAAAAATCAAAATTACTCCTCAATCCTCAATCGCTCATGGATTGAGTTCTTATGGATGTTGTGATAGCAGACATAAGAACAACATTCATTTCCTTGTACATCTCTGTCCGAGCTCTTGAGTTACTAGGTGCACTGTTAATAAGCAGAAAAAAAAGGAAGTTTTTTTCTGAGCAGAGGGTCTCAACAGTAGGCTTAAAATATTCAGTAAGCCATGCTGTAAACAAATGTGCTGCCATCCAAGCTTTGTTGTTCCACTGATACAACACAGGCAGAAAAGATTTAGCATAATTCTTAAGGGCCCTAAAATTTTCAGAATGGTACATGAGCATTTGCTTCAACTGAAAGTCACAAGCTGCATTAGCCCCTAGAAAGACAGTCATCCCGTCCTCAAAAGCTTTGAGGCCAGGCATTGATTTCTCTCTACCTATGAAAAGTCCTAGATGGCATCTTCTTCCAGTAGAAAGCTGTATCAACTGAACATCTGTTGTTTAGTGTAGCCACCTTCATCAATGATCTTAGCTAGATTTTCTGGATAACTTGCTGCAGCTTCTACAACAGTATTTGCTGTTTCACCTTGCACTTCTATGTTAGAGAGACAGCTTATTTCCTTAAACCTCATGAAACAATCTCTGCTAGCTTCCAACCTGTCTTCTGCAGCTTCCTCACCTCTCTCAGCCTTCATACAATTGAAAAGATTTAGGGCTTACTCTGGATTAAGTTTTGGCCTAAGGGAATGTTGTGGCTGATTTGATTTTCTATCCAGACCACTCAAACTTTCTCCATATTAGCAATAGGGCTGTTTCACTTTTTTATTGTTTGTGTGTTCACTGGAGAAGCACTTTCAATTTCCTTCAAGAACTTTTCTTTGCATTCATAACTTGGCTAACTATTTGGTGCAAGAGGCCTAGCTTTTTTTTTTTTTTTTTGGTGCAAGAGGCCTAACTATTTGGTGCAAGAGGCCTAGCTATCTGGGATAGCTTTCAGCCTATCTCAGTTTTTGACATGTGTTCTTCACTAAGCTTAATCATCATTTCTATCTTTTGATAGAAGTAAGAGACTTGTCATCTTTTCACTTGAACACTTAGAGGCCACTGTAAGGCTGTTAATTAGGTTAGTTTCAATATTATTGTGTCTCAGGGAAGAGGAAAGTCCAAGGAGAGGGAGAGAGATACACGAACAGCCAGTTGGTGGAGCAGTCAGAACACACACATTTATTGATTAAATCTGCTGTCTTACATGGGGGTAGTTCATGGTGCCCCCAAACAATTATAATAGTAACAAAAAAGATCACTGATCACAGATTGCAATGACAGATATAAAAATAATGACTAAGTTGGAAATATTGTGAGAGTTACCAAAATGTGACATAGACATGAAGTAAGCATATGCTGTTGGAAAAATGGTGCTGATAGACTTGCTAGATACAGGGTTGCCAGAAATCTTTAATTTGCAAAACCAAAACCATACAAAAAAATGCAACATGTGCACAGTGCAATCAAGTGAAGCTCAATAAAACAAAGTGTACCTGTATATGTGTAGGGAATATTTGCCAAAAAAAGTAGTTTTATAGCAAAAGGTATAATTTTTTACTGACATTTAATGAAATCTGAGCCTAGAAAGGATTGTTCTCCTCAGTCCTAATTTTCATTCATTACAAGAAAAAATTTCTATCACAGTTACAGCTTTTCATTTGGACATCTGGGCTGGTTATTCCATCTCCTTTTGGTCTTTTCTAAAGAAACCTTTTATATACAAAAACATTCAGTTATTTTCTTTTGGCTAAAAAAAAAAATCCAATTTTATAAAGTAGGTGTTCTCTACAGCATCAAGGTTGATGAAAACCATACCCTTGAACAGGAAGTTCAAAAGACAGAATGGCAGGCAAGAGCCGACCCAGCTGCTATGGAAACATGTTACCATACTGCAAGGTCCGAATCCCTGACAAGAGCACACCGTTATTTATGAAAAGCCTCTGCTCCCTAGCTCTTGTCAGACTCATTCCCAAGCCACTCTGGGGCTGAGCAAATGCGCTGATATCTAGTTGGCCTTGTGTCCTCATAACTGTCAGGAGCAGAGGTGTTGGTGAAATATTAAGAGGAAAATGAGGTGGACGGACCAATCAGTGGCAAAAGAAGTAATTTTAAAAGCTGTGAGGAAAAAAGGACCTGCCAGGTCTGAGCATTGAAATATAATTCTCCATCAAATTTAATGAACCTTTAAATGGTGATGAGCAGGAGCTCCCCAGCAGCCTTTCTCTACACTGGCTCAGAGTAGGCTGCCAGCCACACTTGGATTTATCCAACACGGGCTCCTTCCCCTTCCCTCTTCTTTGAGAACAAATTATTTCTTCATTCAATAGCAGAGTAGAACTTGGAGAAAATATGCTTGGTAATTGCCTTAATTTAAACATAACAGAGGTCATTTTATATATTGCTCACTCAAAGTATGCCAAGTAAAGGTCTAGGAATACAGTTCAGTTATAAGATGTATATCTTGTATATCCTTTAAGCACCCAATGGTATCATCACAGAACTTATATTGTATTTTCTTCCTCTAAGGAAGAACACTCCTTGTTCTCTGGAGAAAATCTAGGTTTGGGGGATACACATGTAGGTTATGAGCCTAAGTGTGATCACATTTAATTTTAAGATCTCACAGTGTGACAGGAAAAATAACAACATAAAAATAGAAGTTCTCCATTTGATCAGTGCATTCAAAACTTGATTAATAGAATTCCTTTAAGTGCTTGTGTTTTATGGGTCATATTTCAGTTTTAAGATCTAATTTTACCACTCATTTTGCATATACACAAGTTTTCTGGAAAAATCATGGGAAATTCCAGTAATAGTTGTACCCTAGTTTGACAAATGCTCAATTATCTTTACTATATTAAAAGTTTATTCTGTCTTTCCTGGACTCATGAACGTTTATTTTTTATTTATTATTTTTTGAGACAGAGTCTCACTCTGTTGCTCAGGCTGGAGTGCAGTGGCACGATCTTGGCTCACTGCAACCTCCGCCTCCTGGGTTCAAGCGATTCTCCTGTCTCAGTCTCCCAAGTAGCTGGAATTACAGGTGTGTGCCACTGCACCCAGCTAATTTTTGTATTTTTAGTAGAGATGGGGTTTTACCATGTCAGCCAGGCTGATCTCGAACTCCCGATCTCAGGTGATCCACCCGTCTTGGCCCCCGAAAGTGCTAGGATTACAGGAGTGAGCCATGGCACCCGGCCTCGTGAACACTTATTTCTAATAACAATAAATGAACATTATATTAGGTCATCTTGTCTAATCCTCCTATATCAAGAATGAGTCACAGAACAATTCGGTAACTTGCAGTAGATCACATAAGCTGTTGCTTTAGTTTACCGGATTTTATGTCTAAAATACATAGCACTTTTCTTGGTGATAAACTGTCAAGTTTTTCTCTTTAGGCCAAAATTCTACGTGACAGCTTGGTGTAGTATGATTAATGTTAAGCTCCAGCATATTTTGGAGCACTGTAAGATCAAGACCACTGGAACCATCATAAGACTTTGTTGATTTTTCGAAATCCTCCGGCATAGTCAACAGGAACTAGTTATCGGTTAAATTACAGGAGCAATTTTTTAGCACCATCATTTGCCTTATACTGTGATAGATCAATTGGCTTATTAATCTTACTTTGTAGACAAGGAACTGAGACCCAGGGAAGTGAAGTACTTGCCTGGGATCAGAAAGCAGCAGACAATGGGATAAAATTTAAAAACCTAGTCTATATCTCCCAAGCTCATATTCTTTCTACTATACCAAATTGACTTTAATCTCCATTTGTTGTAGCAAATATTCAAATTACTAAAGCATTCATAGACAAGAAATCCATTTTAGTTCTAAAAATGTTAAGAGCACAGCCATAATTAATAAGCAATTTGTGGCAAAGTTCAATTTTAAAGATTTCATTTTGACAAAGACACAATCCATAATTTAAAAAACCGTGTGATGTGTGCCTTTCTAAACAATAGGGGCTAAATTAGAAATCTTACCTTCTATAACAAATCAAGAGGCATTTCCTCGGGCATTGACTCTACGTGCTGGTAATGTTCTAAGTGGTTCAAAAATATAATTTCACTTACAATGCTAATAAGGCAGGTGCTATTGCTAGTCACACATTACAGGTAAGAACCCTAAGGTACAGAGGAGTTAAATAACTTGCCCAGTCACACAGCTAGTAAATCACAGAATTAGAAATGAACCCATGTGATCTGATTCCAATATCCATGGTCTTATCCACAATGCTGTAGTTACTAATATAATTTAAAAAACTCTATTAAGTGGTTATGTCTTCTTTTAATTGCACTTACTCAGCGTATTAGTCAGGATTCCCAGAGGAACAAAACCAATAGTCTATACAAAACATTCATTTTACCCCTAAACACAGAGTGATCCTGGTAATTACAAATGGTGATATTTTATAAAAATCCAGACCAAGAGGTTTAGATTACCTCTGGTTCGTACAAGAACCAAGAGGAGATCTATTATAGGAAGGGGCTCACATAACTATAGAAGCTGAGAGGTCCCATGATCTTCCCTCTACAAACTGGAGAACCAGGAAAGCTGGTGGTGTCATTCAGTTTGAGTCTGAAGGCCTGAAAATTGAGGTTGGAAGGGGAGGAGAGACAATGGTGGGCAGGGCTAATGGTATAAGTACCAATCTGAGCCTAAAAGCCCAAGAACCAGGAGCATTGATGTCTGGGGGGCAGAAGATGGATGTCCCAGCTCAAGCAGACAGCTATTCGGCTCTATTCAGTCCCTTGAAAGACAATGCCCACTCCCATTGGTGAGGGTGATTACACAGTCTGCCAATTCAAATGCTAATTCCTTCTGCAAACAAGTTCACAGACAAACCCAGAAATAATGCTTTCCCAGCTTGCTGGGCATCCCTTAGCCCAGTCAAGTTGACACATAACATTAATCATCACACGCAGTTAAGATGAAACAGAATGAGGTGTAAATCAAAGAAGAACATAGCATTCTCTTGGATCCAAATTTTTTTTCATAGAATATTCTGCAATTACTCTATGTGTGCTATCACTGGCTACAATATGTAGGCAGAGGGAACTAGGTAGATATAGCACTGAGTTTATTGACTTCTTATGGCTGTCCAAACTAAAAAGTAACAGTGTTCAAAGCACCCAATAATTACCATTGTATGGTTCCTGGCACAGTGACTAGATTCTTGATAAATGCTTACATTCCCCTTACATTGTGCTTTATAATCTGAACATACCATCCAATTGCAAATCCTCAACCAAAGCATGAGAAAGTCACTCTCTCCATTATAAATCACCATTGAGCTAAGACCCTAGGGGATGTTTGATGACTATATGGCATATACAGATACATATCTGTGTGATATAGAAAACATATATAAGATTTATGTGCATGTGCATAAATATACATTTTAATATATACATGAAGAAATTCCTTTCTTCACTATGGGAAGAGTTAGGTATTCCTGTTGTGTAACACATATAGACAGATGGTAAGGATTCATATATTTGTTTAAAAGTAATTCCAGTGAAGCTTTGCCTGATGAAAGGATATCAATATACAGAACCAAGTGTTCTAACAACGAAACATTACCCTCTGCTTCTACTTCCCTTAACAATTGCATCTTAGTCTAAGAAGGATGAGTTCTCATCTCATGTTTAGATTTTTACAAAATCTCACCATTTGTAATTACCAGGATCACTCTGTGTTTAGGGGTAAAATGAACATTTTGTAAGTTATGGCTTAATAATATCATTCGAATCTCCACTCAGGAATCTAAGACTTTCTGGTTTAAAAGGCCTTAGAAGAGATACTTGGGCAAAACTTTAACTTTATTGTTTTACAGGATATTTTGGTATAATTAGAAGGGGTCATAGCAATAAAAAACTATTAAATTATGTCCTGTAATATAAACATTGAAGACTTTACACTAAAAGTTTGAAGTGAAAATAATATATATAGAAACAGGATTTTTAAAATGCCTGATTATTTACAGGTTCCACTTACTCCTTAAAACGACCCAGAGTGACAGAAGGGGATAAGCGGGGAGAACACCTTGATAGGCCTTTCTCTCTCTGGCCCAAAAAGAAGTAAAGAAAAGCAATTATTCTTATACTCACAATACAACAAACAGGGAAGGGTTGTGGGAAATCTTCATCTAACCTCCAAGAATTATTTTTCATGCAATTAGGAGATATGTCAACAACCAGGTTTCAAAACCTCGAAATAAACATAGCACTGAGGGTGCATTAGAAATGATGTTTTAATATAAATAGTTGTTTGGGGAATAGTAAAATTAATTTACATGGCTAACCACTGTAGAAAGACATCTAAAGCAAACACATATGATACAAAACTGCCATATTTCATCAAATCTAAGACATCATTAATTGTGAAATATATCTCAAAGATGTTAAAATTAAATTGGAAAAATGTACATCTTAAAGTAGATGAAATACATTAAGTATATAATAATTCTGACTTCAAGAACTATCCAGTACATTATTTCAATTACTTGTTGCAAACTACGATCCACCTCCTAATGCCCCGTAAATGCAACACATGATTAAATCTATACTTGAGCACATGTGAAGCAGAATTTCAGGCAATTATCTCAGTGTGTGTGTTTGCAAAATCTAGATAATTGTTGTATAATCTATCCTTTATATCCTGGGAGAAACATTTGCTGTCATAAACAACTCATCTTCTTCAAAAATTTTTTATTTCAACTTTTATTTTAGATACAAAGGGTACATGTACAGGTCTGTTGCATGGGAATACTGCATGATGCTGAGGTTTGGAGTATGGATCCCATCACCCAGAGAGTGAGTATAATACCCAATAGAGAGTTTTTCAACCCATCTCCCTCCACCTTCTAGTAGTCCTTAATGTCCATTATTCCCATATTTATGTACATGTGTGCTCAATGTTTAGTTCCCACTTATAAGTAAGAACATGTAGTATTTGGTTTTCTGTTCCTATGAACAACTCATATTCTTAAGTACTTTTACCTTTTAATAATAACTTAGGGGGGAAATCAGAACTCTGGATAATTATTACATTGCTTTATCAGGATGACTTTTAATTTGTTCATTGATTTTTATTAGGTTCTCTGTGTTGATTCTTAAAAATTGACACATAATTCAAATATCATAAAATTTATCACTTTAAAGTGTGCTACTCAGTGGATTATATTACATTGACAAGGTTGTACGAGTGTCATGACTATCTAATTCCAGAACACTGAAATCACCCCTTAAAGAAACCCAGACCAATTAGTTCGTCATTCCCCATGTCCTTCCCTTCTTCTCTACTGACCACTCCAGTCCTCTCCACTCTATCGTCAGCCCTAGGCAATATTAATCTTCTTTCTAATCTGTATAGATTTGACTATTTTGGACATTTCATATAAATGGAATCATAGAATAAGTGGCCTTTTGTGTGTGGCTTCTTTAATGTAGCATAATGTTTTTAAGGTTCTTCCATGTTGTAGCATGTGTCAGTACTTCATCTATTTTCATAACTGAATATTCTACGGATATAACACATTTTGTTGAACCATTCATCAGTTGCTGAACATCTGGGTTGTTTCTACTGAGTTACTATGAATAATATTGCTATGAATATTCATATACAAGGTTTTGTGTATAAAAACAGAATCTTATTTCTCTTAGGTATAAGAATGGAATCGCTGGGTCATATGGCAACTCTTATGTTCAACTTTCTGAGGAACTGTCAAAGCATTTTCCAGTCTGGCTCCACTATTTTAAATTCCTATCAGCAATGTATGAAGGTTCCAATTTTCCCAAATCCTCATCAGTATTTGTTATTGCTCTTCTTAGATGATTACTATTATTATAGCCATGCTAATGAGTATAAAGTGGTATCTCATTGTAGATTTGATTTGCATCTCCCTAGTGGCCAATGAATCTGAGCATCTTTTCATGTGCCTACTGGTTATCTTCTATGGAAAATGGCTAGTTAATTCAAATGTCAACTTGACTAGGCTAAGGGATGTCCAGAGAGTTAGTAAAACATTATCTTTATGCTTGTCTGTGGGGGTGTTTGCAGAAAAGATTCACATTTGAATTGGTAGCCTGAGGAAAGAAGATCTACCCTCACATATAGGGGTGACCAAGATTTAATCCACTGAGGTCCAAAACAGAACAAAAGGCAGAAGAGGACCAAATTTGCAGATCTCAGAGAGCAGAGAGCAAATTTGAGACATCCATCTTCTTTGGCCCACAGACATCAGTGCTCCTGATTCTCAGGCCTTCAGACTCAAACTAGAACTTACACCATTGACTTTCCCAGTTCTAGAATCTTCAGGTTTTGACTAGAATTATACCACTAGCTTTCAGGGGCCTCTGGTTTAAGATAACAGATTATGATATTTCTCAGCCTCTATAATCACATAAGCCAATCCATTATAATAAATATCTGTCTCTCTTTCTTAATATATATCCTATTGGTTCTATTTATCTGGAGAACGCTGACTAATACAGATTTTGGTACTGGGAGTACCAGTACCTAAAAATGTGGGAACAGCCTTGAAACTGGGTAATGGGTGAAGGCTGGAAAAGTTTTGAGGTGCGTGCTAGAAAAAAACTACATTGCTTTGAACAATATTTCAAAGGCAGCTCTGGTGAGGACACAGAAAGAAAGAAGAACTGTAGAGAAAGTCTCAATCTTCTTGAGAATACTTAATTATAAACAGAATCTTGGTAGAAACATGGATGGTAAGGGCCATTCTGATGAGGTCTCATATGGAAATGAGAAACATCTTATTAAAAATTGGAGGACGAACATTTAAAGGAAAACTAATACCAGTTCTATTCAAACTATTTTTTTAAAAAAAAAGAAGGAGGGAATACTTCCAACCTTATTCTGTGAGGTCACTATTACCCTGATACCAAAACCAGACAAAGACACATCCAAAAAGGAAAACTACAGGCCAGTATCTCTGATGAATATTGATGCAGAAATCTTCAACAACATACTAGCAAACCAAATTCAACAATATATTAAAATGATCACTCATCATTGTTGGTGGAATCCACCCCCAATATTTCAATGTACGTTCTATTTTCCATAAGTGTTGGCCAGCTGAGAAATAAAGAGAGACAGTACAAAGAGAGGAATTTTACAGCTGGGCTGCCTGGGGTGATATCACATATCAGTAGGACCATGATGCCCGCCTGAGTCTCAGAGCAGCAAGTTTTTATTAAGGGTTTCAAAAGGGGAGGGACTATAAGAACAGAGAGTAGGGACAAAGATCACATGCTTCAAAGAGCAAAAAGCAGAACCACTAATAAGGGTCTAACAAATATCACATGCTTCTGAGGGGACAGGACAAAGGGCAAAAGCAGAACCACTGATAAGGGCCTATGTTCAGCAGTGCACATACTGTCTTGATAAACATCTTAAGCAACAGAAAACAGGGCTCAAGAGCAGGGAACTGGTCTGACAACAAATTTACCAGAAGGGAGTTTTTCCCCACCCTAGTAAGCCTGAGGGTTCTGCAGGAGACCAGAGTGTATCTCAGTCTTTATCTCAACTGCAGAAGACAGACATTCCCAGAGTGGCCGTTTATAGACCTCCCCCCAGGAATGCATTCCTTTCCCAGGGTATTAATATTAATATTTCTTGCTAGGAAAAGAATTTAGCGATGTCTTTCATACTTGCATGTCTGTTTATAGGCTCTCTGCAAGAAGAAAAATATGGCTCTTTTTGCCCCACCCTGCAGGCAGTCAGACCTTATAGTTGTCTTCCCTTGTTCCATAAAAATCGCTGTTATTCTGTTCTATTTCAAGGTGCACCTATTTCATATTGTTCAAACACACATGTTTTACAATCAAGTTGTACACTTAACACAATTATCACAGTGGTCCTGAGGTGATGTATATCCTCAGCTTATGAAGATAACAGGATTAAGAGATTAAAGTAAAGACAGGCATAAGAAATTATAAAAGTATTATTTGGGAACTGATAAATGTCCATATTAATATTAAATCTTCACAATTTATGTTCCTCTGCTGTGGCTCCAGCTGGTCCCTCTGTTCGGGGTCCCTGACTTCCCACAACACATCATGATCAAATGGGATTTATCCCAGGGATGCAAGGATGGTTCAGCATATGCAAATTAATCAGTGTGATGTGTCATATCAACAGAATGAAGAAAAAAGCTCATATGATCATTTCAACTAATGCTGAAAAAGCATTTGATAAAGTTCAACATTCCTTCATGATAAGATACCTCAAAAAACTGTGTATAGAAGGAACATACCTTGACATAATAAAAGCCATATATGACAAACCTACAGCTGGTATCATGCTGAATGGGGAAAAACTGAAAGCCTTTCCTCTAAGGTCTGGAACACTACAAGGATATCCACTTTCACCACTGTTATTCAACATAGTATTAGAAGTCCTTGCTAGAGCAATCAGACTAGAGAAAGAAATAAAGGGCATCCAAAATGGAAAGAAACAAGTCAAATTATCCTTGTTTACAGATGATGTAATCTTACATTTGGAAAAACCCAAAGACTCCACAAAAACTATTAGGACTGATAAACAAATTCAGTAAAGTTTCAGGATACAAAACCAATATACAAATATCAGTAGCATTTCTATATATCAACAGTGAACAATCTGAAAAAGAAATTGAAAAGTAATATCATTTACAAAGGCCACAAATAAATTTAAATAATTAGGAATTAACTTAACCAAAGAAGTAAAAAATCTCTGCAATGAAAACTATAAAGCACTGATGAAGGAAATTGAAGAAGAAACATAAAAATGGAAAGATATTTCCTATTCATGGACTAGAATAATCAATATTGTTAGTATGTCCATACTACCAAAAGCAATTTACAGATTCAATGCAATCTCTATCAAAATACCAATCACATTCTTCACAGAAATATAAAAAACAATTCTAAAATTTATATGAAACCACAAAAGGCCCAGAATAGCCAAAACTGTCCTGTGCAAAAATAACAAAACTGGAGGAATCACATTACCTGACTTCAAATTATATTGCAGAGCTATAGTAACCAAAATAGCATGGTGCTGGCATAAAAACAGACACACAGACCAATGAAACAGAATAGAGAATCCAGAAACAAATCCATATACCTACAGTGAACTCGTTTTCGACAAAGGTGCCAAAAATATACATTAGGGAAAAGGCAATCACTTCAACAAATGGTGCTGAGAAAACTGGATATCTATATGCAGAAGAATGAAACTTGACCCCTCCCATCTCTCGTCATATGCAAAAATCAAATCAAAATGGATTAAAGACATAAATATAAGACCTACAACTATGAAACCATTACAAGAAAATGCCATGGCAACTCTCCAGGAACTTGATTTGGGCAAAAATTTCTAGAGTAAAATATCCCACAAGCACAGGCAATCAAAGCAAAAATGGACAAATAGAATTGCATCAAGTTTAAAAGCCTATGCACAGCAAAGGAAACAATCAACAAAGTAAAGAGACAACCTACAGAATGGGAGAAAATATTTGTAAACTACCCATCTGACAAGGGATTAATAATCAGAATATATGAGAAGCTCGAACAACTCTATAGGAAAAAAATCTAATAATCTGATTTAAAAAGTAGGCAAAAGATCTGAATAGACATTTCCTAAAAGAAGACATACAAATGGCAAACAGGCACATGAAAAGGTGCTCAACGTCATTGATCATCAGAGAAATGCAAATCAAAACTACAATGAGATACCAGCTCACCTCAGTTAAAATGACTTTTATCCAAAAGACAGGCAATAATAAATGCTGAAAAAGATGTGGAGGAAAAAAACCCTCATACACTGTTGGTGGGAATGTAAATTTGCACAACCACTATGGAGAACAACTTGGAGGTTCCTCAAAAGACTAAAAATAGAGCTACCAAATGATCTAGCAATCTCACTGCTGGATATACACCCAAAAGAAAGAAAATCAGTATGTCGAAGAAATATCTGCACTCACATGTTTGTTGCAGCACTATTCACAGTATCCAAGATTTGGAAGCAACCTAAATGTCTATCAACAGATAATTGGATAAAGCAAATGTGGCACATATATACAATGGAGAACTATTCAGCCATAAAAAAAATGAGATTCTGTCATTTGCAACATGGACGGAACTGGAGGTCACTATGTCAAGTGAAATAAGTCAGACAGAAAGACAAACTTTGTAGATTCTCACTTATTTGTGGGTGCTGAAAATCAAAACAATTGAACTCACGGAGATAGAAAGTAGATGGATAGTCACCAGAGGCTGGGAAGGGCAACGGGGGGTTGTAGGGTGGTGGAGATGGTTAATATGTATGAAAAAAAAGATAGTTGGAAAGAATGAGTAAGACCTGGTGCTTGGTACTACAACCAGATGACTATAATTAGATATTTGGAAAAGTATGACTGGATTGTTTGTAACACAAAGAATAAATGCTTGAGGAGATGGATATCCCATTTCCCATGATGTAATTATTGCTTGTTGCATGTATAGAAGTATCTCATGTACCTCATAAACATATATACCAGCAATTACCCACAAAAATAAAATTCTTTTTAAAGTTGAAGGAAAAGCTATCTTTGCTATAAAGAGGCAAAGAACCTGGCTGAATGATGTTCATGTTTTAGCAAAACACTAAAACATAGAAGGTAGAACTTCTACAAAACATAGAAGGTAGATCTTGTGAGCAAATAAATTGAATATTTAACTAAAGCTATTTCTTTTTCTTTTCTTTTTTTCTTGAGATGAAATCTCACTCTGTCATGCAGGCTGGAGTGTAGTGGCACAATCTCAGCTCACTGCAACTTCACCTCCCAGGTTCAAGTGATTCTCCTGCCTCAGCCTCCCAAGTAGCTGAGATTACAGGCATGCGCCATCACACCCAACTAATTTTGCATTTTTAGTAGAGAAGGAGTTTCTCCATGTTGGTCAGACTGGTCTCGAACTGCTGACCTTGGGTGATCTGCCTGCCTTGGCCTCCCAAAAGTGCTGGGATTATAGGCATGAGCCACTGTGCCTGGCCAAAGCTATTTCTTTTTTTTTTTTTTTTTTTTGAGACAAAGTCTCGCTCTGTCACCCAGGCTGGAGTACATTTTTGGTGTGATCTCAGCTCACTACAACCTCCGCCAGCAACCTTGAAACCTGCGGCTCCCAGCTTTCAAGCGATTTTCCTGCCTCAGCCTCCCGAGTAGCTGGGATGACAGGCACCCATCACCGTGCCCAGCTAATTTTTGTATCTTTAGTAGAGATGGGGTTTCACCATCTTGGCCAGGCTGGTCTTGAACTCCTGACCTCATGATCCACCCACCTCAGCCTCCCAAAGTGCTGGGATTATAGACGTGAGCCACCATGCCTGGCCCCAAAGCTATTTCTAAGAGAAGTGTTGAAAGTGAGGCTTGGCTCCTTCCGACTGCTTATAGTAAAATAACAGAAGAGAAAAATGACTTAAATATGAAATTGTTAGGTAAAAAAGGAAGCAGACCGTAAAGATTTAGAAAATTCTTAGCCTATCCATATTGCAAAACAAGATAACAGTAAAGGTGTGACCAAGCAACCATTTGCTAATGAAATTTGTATGGATCAGCCATCTCAACAGAAGCCAGGTATGATCCTCTAAGACAATGGAAGAATGACCCCAAACATGATTCCAGAGATCATCAGGGCTGCCTTCCTTGGTTTCAAAAGGCAAGACCATCATTGTATAATCAGCCAGATCGCCTCCACCCAAAATAGTGAGAGCAGGACTGCCAAAAGGCTTGGAGCCCAAGCCCTGCCTGACAGAGCCGCGGGAGCGGAACCTCCAACCCAGCAGTTCTTGAAGGCAGGAGTCCCACTGTAGTGGGCCTAGAAGAAGCATCAGGCCAAAAAAGATTTTTCTCAAGCCTTAAGATCTCATGGAGTTTGGCTTGTAGTCTGGACTTACATGGGATTTGTTACCCCTTTCTTCTTTGCTATTTCTCCCTTTTGGAATGGATATGTCTATTCTATCCCTGCCCCACCACTGTATTTTGGAAGCACATGGCTTATTTGGTTTCACAGTGTCAGGGCTAGAGAGCAATTTGCCTCAAGATGAATCATACCTTGAGTCTCACCCATATCTGATTTAGATGATATTTAGGTGAGACTGTGGGTTTTAAATTTTAGGTTGATGCTGGAATGAATCAAGATTTTGAGGACTGTTGGGATGCAATGTCTTTTGCTTGTGAGAAAACCATAAATTTTTGGAGGCAAGGGGTGGCAGGCTATGGATTGAATGTGTAGCCCCCAAAATTCATATGTTGAGATACTAATCTCCAATGTGCTGGCATTAGGAAGTGGGCACTTTGGTAGGTGATAAGGTCATGAGGGCAGAGTCCTTATGAATGGAATTAGTGCTGTTATAAAAGAGACTCTGGATAGCACCCCTACTTCTTCTGTCATGTGAGAACTTAGCAAGAAGACACTGTCTGTGAACCTGGAAGAAGGCCCTTACCAGACACCAAATCTGCTGGCACTTTGATCTAGGAATTCCCAGTCTCTAGAACTGTGAGAAATAAATTTGTTATTACAAGCTACCTAGCCTATGGTAGTTTGTAATGGCAGTTCCAACAGACTAAGGCAAGTGTCTATTAAATTCTTTGTTCATTTTTTAAATAGTTTATCTTTTTATTGTTGAGTTGTAAGAGTTCCTTATCTATTCTGAATACTAGACTGTTACCTGATATGTGGTTTACAAATATTTTTCCAGTTGTTTTAATTGCATTTTCGCTTTATTGCTAGTGTCCTTTGAAGCAAAAAAGTTTCTAATTTTGATGAAGTCCAATTGTGCTGAACTGTTTTTAACCACAAAATTTCTTTATGAAAATTTTCATTACGATACAAGTAACTAAAATTAAAATGCAGGGCTTTTTATAATTATTCATTTGACAAATAACTGAATATGGAATCAGCTTACAATTCTTCTGCTGGTACAAAAGTCAAATTTCTTTAATTTGTAAAAGAGACAAATAACTATAAAGTAGGCAAATTAAATATTTAATAGTCAAAAGATACCAAATTAATTTTGTCATGAGGCATTCACAACAAAAGATTTTTTTCTATACAGGTTAGGAAAAAATTGCTTGAAAAGGGATCAAAACAAATACAATCAATTTCTTGTCAACGGATAGAAGTTAAGGCCATTTCTAGTTGTCCCGTTTGTAGAATTTCTATATTCTTAAATTAGTTTTGGAATCTACCTCTGGACTAAATGCTAATATTATTAATTCACAGAACATGTTTGTTTGCCATCATTTCTTAAGATGTGAAGTTATACAAATATATTTCCCCTGCAGCATTTCAAAACATACTCAACCATTAAAAGGAAATTAATTTTGAAGACATCTGTGCCAATATGTATGATATATTTGCTTCTTCTGCAGAGAGCTACAAAAGACAGAACTTTGCTTTGGTAATAATAAAATATGTTGACTTCCAAGCATTGTATAGTTTTGCAATGGAAAACAAGCTGGAGAAACTTTTGAAGGTTTGTCAGAAACTATGGTGTCTGGGTGGCAAGTGGGATTTCACTAGTCCCAAGGGACATTGCAAAACCGTCTTCCCAACCATCTGTTGCCTGTTGCTTGTATCTGCAGTTCTACTGGACTCTAGTCAAAAAGAGAATGACAACTGAAAACTATTTTGGCAACAGAACAGAACAAAAAAATTAGAAACCCAAAACAAGTATCTCACAAACAGTTGGGCCTTCTATTATATTCAAATCATACATGACCACATTTTTAGAAAATACCAAAGGAGATAGAATGGAAAAGGAAAGGTAACCAGGAGGGGACACCTCTTCTGGAAGAAACTTGTCTATTAATACTTGTTCATATGACAGAAAAGTTCCTTCAGGGCAGAGATTGTATTCTTAGAATGTCAGTGTTGGCTAAATGAATATGTGTAGAGAGAGTACAAGAAAGGAATATAAGATCCAGATAGGAAAGAAATGAACTTGAAAATATCCACAGTATGTGACTTAGGATAAGGAAAGGATACAGATCATGGCAGTGGTATTCTCAAGTGGGATCTTTAGTAACCATTCATTCACTTATTCAACAAATATTTGTGAAACTACAATGGGTAAAATCTTAGACACTAGGGATGCAGCTATAAACAAAACAGACCAGATCCCTACCCTCATGGAGCTTACAATTAAAAGCTAATAATTATGGAGCACTGAAGTGTGCCAAGCACTGTGTTCAGAGCTTCATATATATATTCTCTTCTTTGATCTTCACACCAACCCTATGGGATAAGCACTATCATCATTCCTATTTTACAGAGGAGACAATTGAAGTTTACACAAAGTGACTTGTTTAGGTCCAAGAATTGATGACAAATGCAGGTCTGCCTCACCACTGAAACTCTAATCTTCACCACTGCACAACTCCCCTCACAGATTCATCATATGACTGTAAGATCATACTTCCATATTAATAACTGCTATGCCATGTTGTTTATTTTTGGATGGCAATTATGCAAATGGATGTTATACCATTTCATACTATGTTATACTATTATAGTCATTCACAGATGAGAGAAAAATCTTCAGATTGGTAAAGTTTAAATCCATGGGCTCAAGAAAGGAAATGTTTTGTCTCTGAAGATTGCTGAAAGAGGAGACAGTGAGGAGATACAAAGTTAAAAGAGATGCACACTGCAGAAAGGAATAATGCTATGAGTTTTTCTAAGATGGAAGAGAGCTGTCTTCCACTGGAGATAAAGAATTAACTCTCAGCACCCAGGCAAAAGATGAAAATACGTTAAAAAAAAAAAAAAAAAAAA
>NW_016809444.1:500587-501592 GCF_001698545.2 Rhinopithecus bieti
TTCACGGTGTTAGCCAGGATGGTCTCGATCTCCTGACCTTGTGATCCGCCCGTCTCGGCCTCCCAAAGTGCTGGGATTACAGGCTTGAGCCACCGGTTTTCATGAGGTAGGTAGGGATGATAAAAATACAGTATGTCAGATGGTAATAAGCGTTATCAAAAAAATAAAACAGTCTAAAAAATAAAACAGAGGGCCCAATTGGGGAAGGAGATTATTGCTATTTTACATAGGTTGGTGAGAAAGGCTGCTCTGAAGGAGGTACAAGAGTGAGCCAAGTGGATATTTGAAGCAGAGAGGACAGAAGAGTAAGGTCCGTGGCTGGACTATGCACAGTGCATTTCAGAGGGCTCAGTGTGGCTTAATGAGGGAGAATAGAGGAGCAGGAGATACTGTTAAAACATTGGGAAAAAGAGGAGAGTTGATCATAAGTGGTCTTCTAGGCAACTGTATGGATTTTGACTTTTTTGCTGACTGACCTAGGGAAGTCGCTGAAAAGTTTGCAGCACAGGGTTTATACCAGTGCCCAAAACAGTGACTGCAAATAGTAGGTGTTCAGCAAATAGTTGTTCAAAGGAGGGCATGTTTTGGCTTATATTTTTAAAAAAGGATCTCCGTGGCTGCTGAAAGAAGAATGAAATGTGTTAAGGCAGGAGTCTGAAGAAACAGTATTGATGTGAGAGCAAATCAGTACAATTTCCATTAAGAGCAATTTGGGGGATGGGGAGCAAGATGGCCGAATAGGAACAGCTCCAGTCTCCAACTCCCAGCGCGAGCGACACAGAAGACCGGTGATTTCTGCATTTTCAAATGAGGTACTGGGGTCAATTCACTAGGCAATGCCGGACAATCGGTGCTGGTCAGCTGCTGCAGCCTAACCAGCGAGAGCTGAAGCAGGGAGAGGCATCGCCTCACCTGGAAGCGCAAGTGGGAAGGGAATCCCTTTTCCTAGCCAGGGGAACTGAGACACACAACACCTGGAAAATCGGGTAACTCCCACCCCAATAC
>NW_016809444.1:502357-557151 GCF_001698545.2 Rhinopithecus bieti
AAACACCGCATGTTCTCACTCATAGGTGGGAACTGAACAATGAGATCACTTGGACTCGGGAAGGGGAACATCACACACTGGGGCCTATCATGGGGAGGGGGGAGGAGGGAGGGATTGCATTGGGGAGTTATACATGATCTAAATGATGAATTGATGGGTGCTGACGAGTTGATGGGTGCAGCACACCAACATGGCATAAGTATACATATGTATATATATATAATTAAAAAATTTTTTAAAAAAGAGCAATTTGGCAGTATCTGTCAAAATTATCAATATATATAACTTTTGATCCAGGAATTCTACTTCTATGAATACATCCTACAGATATACTCACACATGTGCGAAATAATGTATCTGGAAGGCTTCTGTGTAAGAGCAATAGATTTTAAACAACTTCAATGGCCACTGAGAGATGAGTTAGAGAAACTGTAGAACACCCTTACAACAGAATACCATGCAACCATAAAAATTTAATAGAAAGCTCTTTACATGCTGATATAAAACAGTCTCCAAGATTATATTAAATGAAAAACCAAGGCAGATTCCAGTGCTATGATTTGTATTTTAAAAGGTAATAGGAAAAAATATGTTTTTGTGTGTGTGTAGATATGTATATCTTTGTAGGAGCACTCAAGAAACAGTAGCATCAGTCATCTCTAGGAAGAATAGCAGGGTGAAGGGGCTAGGGATGGGCTGGGGCCAGGATGGAGGGAAAACATTTCACTGCATGTAATTTTGAAACTTTTGGATTTTGAACTATGTGACTAAAAAATGAATAACATTGAAATTTTCTTTAATATTTTAAAATAGATTATTTATATACCTTAGTTAGGAAGGGGAAAGAAACATGAGACTTAAAGTTACAAAGATGTAGGTTTAAGACCACTTCCAGCATTAGTAGGGATATAACATTAGAAAAGGCACATAACCTTTTGAGCCTCAGTTTCCTAAATGGTGAATGGAATTGTTGTAGAGTAGGCTAACTCTTAACCACAGTTCATCTTTCCACTGTGCATCACATTCCATCCTTTCTCCTCTACTCAATTATGTGGCTTGTATTAGTTCGCTACAGATGCCATAACAAACATCACAGACAGGTGCCCTAAACGACAGAAATTTATTTCCTTACAATTCTGGAGTTTAGAAGTCCGAGAGCAAGGTATCAACAGAGTTGTTTTTCTAAGTCTCTGTCTCCTTGGCTTGTAGGTAGCCATGTGTCTCCCCATGATCTTTCCTCTGTGTATATCTGTGCCCTTATCTCATAAGGATGGTATGAGATACCAATCTCATTGAATTATGGCCCACCTAATGACCTCATGTAGCCGTCATTAACCTCCTTAATGACCCTATCTCCAAATACAGTTCCATTTTGAGGTACTGGGGGTTAGAACTTCAACACATGACATCAGGAGGATCACAATTCAGCCCATAACAAAGTATTGGCAACTCTGCTCCTTTTTCTCAATGTCATCAATTTCTTTAATCTCTCTCTGCTGGACCATTTTCATCAGCGTACAAATTTGCTTTTATTTCTTTTATCTTAAAAAAAAAAAATCTCTGACTCTACTTCTTCCTTCAGTAACCACCCTATTTTCTGGGTCTCCTTTACAGCATAAGTCTTCCAAAGAGTTGTCCATATTCACTGTCTCAAATTCCTCTTTTATTCTCTTACACTCACTTCAATAAAGCTTTTGCCCCTTCACTCCACTGAAGCTGCTATTGCATTTGTCACCAGTAAACTCTATGTCACAAATACAGTGGTCAAAACTCAGTCGTCATCTTAACTTGTCCTATTAGCATTATTGATATATTTTTACTTGGTTTTAAAGACACATATTATATTAGTTTTACTCCTAATTCATTGGTTGCTCTTTCTCAATTTCCATTTCTGGGTTCTTTCTTCTTTCCCTCTATGGAACATCAGTTCTTGATCTTGTTTCCTTCTCTACCTATACTCAATCCCTTAGTGATATCATTGTCTCATAGCTTTGAATAGTGTCTACATTCCAATAGCTCTTGCATTTTTGCCTTGGATGTTCCATAGATGTGTTAAATTCAGCATGCCCCAAAGTGAACTTATGTTCTTCCCTTAAAAACTGGCTCACACATAGCCTCCCTTATTCCAGCTGACTTTAACTCTAATCTCTCTAGCTGCTGAAGTCAAGTAATCTTTGACACCATTTTTTTCCTTATATCTCACATCTAATCCTCCAGAGAATCCCTAGGCATAATCTGCTATATATATACACACACATACACACACACACATATATATGTGTGTGTATGTATATATATACACACATACACACATACACACATGCATATATACATATATATTCTGATCTCTTTTTACCTCCTTCACCACTACCATCCTGATTCAAGCTTTCATCACCTCTCACTTAGATTACTCTAAAAGCCTCCTAACAGGCGTCCATGCTCCCAGTCTTGTTCCCTTCTTCAGTATCTTCTTGATAGGATAGACAGTGTGATCCTTTAAAAATGTATGATAGATCATTTCACTCCTCTGCTGAACACACTCCAATGGCTCTACATTTCATTCAGGGTTAAAACCTAAGTGCTTAAAATACCCTAAGACTCTTCATGACCTACTACTACATTTTCCTCTCTTGCTCATTTTGTTCTTTAAACATTCCAGACTCACTCCTCCTTTAGAGACTGCTCTAACTCTTCCCTCTCTCTGGAAAGCTCTTCCCCCAGATAGCCACTTAGTTATCTCCTCACTACTTTAAGATCAATGAGCCTCTTCCTTGACATCTCTATTTAATACTTCTTACATGCACATGTGTGTGCACACACATACACACACTCTATCTGACTCCCTTAATGACTGTATGATTACTTACACATGCACGCATGCACACAATCTGACTCACTTAAGCACTATATGATTATTTTTTTTTAGTCTCATTGACTCCCTTAAACTACTGTAATATTACTTGTTTCCATAGACCTATTCTTCTAACATACTCTATCATTCATCTAGCTTTGTATGTACCTATCTATCAATCATGTTTACTATTTATTGGCTGTCTCCTCCAGCTAAACTGTAAGCTCTGTAAAGGAAATGAATCATTGTCTGCTTTGTTCACTGGTATATCTCAAACACCCAGAACAGTGTCTGGCACTCAGTAAGTATTCAAAAACTATTTGTTAAATGAATGAATACAAGCACCAGTACTATTGCTTCTATCACTTCTACCACCACCATTCGTATTAGAAATATACAAACAGTAAACAATTACAAGTCTTCACCAGTTTTCCAAATCACTAACGACGTCTATAAGGCTACTTCTACAATCTCCTTTTATCACATGAGGTCACAAAATTTCACAAAGCAGAGAGTTGAAGGAGAAAAGAGTAAGTTATCATTATATTCCTTTTAACTTGTGCCCACCAAACACACAATTATTAGCCCATTTCCTCATTAAGTATCCTCTAATTGGTAGTAATCTTTTCAGGGCATCTTAGTCTACCTTGCGTTGTTATGAAGGAATATCTGAGGCTGGGAAATTTATCAAGAAAAGAGGTTTATTTTGCTCATGGCTCTGCAGGTTGTGCAAGATGCATGGCGCCAGCATCTGCTTGGCTTCTGGTGAGGGCCTCATGCTGCTTCCACTCATGGTGGAAGGTGAAGGGGAGCCAGTGTGTGTAGAGATCACATTGTGAGAGAGGAAGCAAGAGAGTCTGAGGAGAGGTGTCAGCCTGTTTTTAACAAGCAGCTCTAGAAGGACCTATTAGAGCAAGTACTTACTCCCCTTAACCACTTAGGGAGGGCATTAGTCTTATTCATGAGATACCTGCCCTCATGCCTCAAACAAACACCTCCCATTAGGGACCACCTTCAACACTGGGGATCAAATTTCAACATGAGGTTTGGAGGGGTCAAACATCCAAACCATAGCAGAGGGTTTTTGTCCTTAATTTTTTAAAGATTATTTATGGGTAAGAGGTATGTGAAAGTTTATAAAATACTGGAAAAGACACCGAATTGAACCTCATTCTAGTTCAGTGGACACGGAAAATATGAAGGAAAAACTAATTTAGAATTCTCATAAATACCAATAAATAATGGTATAAGCAAACTAAAAGGAAATCAGAACAGACATCAGGAAATTGATGAAGAAACAATAATAATAATAGCACTCTGTTGCTTGTCATGTTAGTAATCTTAGCCTTCACTTCTGCTAATTGTTACTCATGTGGTAGTTAAAAGCTCAGGAATTAAATTGCCAATATTTACTACCTGGTTAAACTTGGGCAACTTGCCTCAGTTCCCTCATCTCTTCAATGTAGGATAATAATAGCAACTACTTACTAGGGTTTCTAAGAAGAATAAATACCTTGTTTATAATAGTGTCTGGCACCTGGTGATGGTCCTGAGGACATTAATCAGAAGTACCATCATAGTTATGAAATGTTAAATAAATTATACAAACAAAAAATAAATGTGTACACATGCATGTGTGCATATGTGAATGAAGGGATAGAAATGGTTTCATAATGTGATTATTTAATTAGCCATAAGAACCACTTCCTATTCATGCTAGCTAGCAAAATTACATTACCTTTATTAAATTAGGTGTTGAGAGGTCATTAGGACTATATTACAAATTCTTATTATTAAAAAGTTGCTTTTATAACTATTCCAACAAAGCATATTGTGAGAATAAAATCTAGATGAGGAAAGAATGAACAGACACATAAGGCTCCCTATGGAATCAGCCCAAACCCAGTAAGTGTTCAAGATTATAAAACTGAATTTCTGGCTTTACTTCAGCATTATTCTGGGTCCTGAAAATTTGCTTTCTTTTAAGTATTTTTCAGTATCTCTTTTGCAGTGAATATAAGATATAACCAATGCTACAAGTAAATTGTAAAAAGTGGTTTGCAAGTTTTCATTAAAATCTCATGACTATGTAAATACTCAGAACTTTTGCATAAATAATCACCACTACCCCCGAATGATGTTTTCAAATGAATCATGCAAATCCACAGCTGAGAGATTAAGTATAAAAAAGACAGATATCCACCTCTGGCACAACTTCAAATGCGTCGATGGAGACAGAAAAATGTCAAACACAAAGATTACATGAAGCACTGCAGCTCGCATGGACAGTGAAGAAACTACCAATACTTTCTGTATGGTAAAATACTTAACACACTTCGGCTTTCATGCACTATAAAGAGGACTGTCCTGCAGAAACTCAGGACCAGTGGCTTTATGGATCTGCAACGGGGACTCCTATGCTGTAAACAAGCCTAGTCAAAGAGCTGTACTTCCAAATGCTGATGTACTGCTAAGGAGATTGGGGCTTCTCTCTGGTCTTGTTCCTCTTTTTGACTCTTTGACTCTCTTTGATTCAAAGAGCAACTCAGAGTTTTCAGAATGATATTCTCATTTGATAATAGTTGATCTTTTAAATTCTAGATAGTGAAGGGTTCCAGTAGATTCTAGTTAACAGTACATGTGTGAAGTTTAAAATGTATCTACTGATATAGAGGAAATTACTCATGGAAGAAATATCTTTGAGGCATAACACACAGTCTGGCTGTACTGAGATAGTTGTTTCAAATGGAAAATAATGCAGTAGGTAGTGCTTTTAATCAGAACTTTAAAAACCACTGGGTGAAGTTAAAAGATATAATGGTAAAGAAAAACCTCATTTGCAACAACAATGGAAAAAAGAGATAATACTTGGAAATAAACTCCAAATGTTTCAAACTATAGGAGCAAAACTTTAACAAAACACTCTTGCAAAACACAAATGTAGACTTGAACAAATGGAAAGACATTCCTGGTTCTTGATTAGGATGTCTCAACATCATCAAAAGATGTTTGTACTCACTAAGTCAATCTACAAATTTTGTGACATCCCAATAAAAAAAGCCAATAAGCTTTTTCTCCCCTGGGAAATAAACAAATGAACTTTACTACACATGAACTTTCACATGAAACAATAGCCAAACCAGAATATCAAGAAAAGCAATAAAAAGAAAGAGTTGTAAGGAGATGACAGCCACATCAGATATTAAAACATACCACAAAATCTGTATAAGTAAAATGGCGTGGTCCTGGAACATGAATACACATGTAAATCAATGAAACAGAACAGCAAGTCCAGCAAAAGACCTGACCATAGGTGGAAATCATTCTAGTATATGATAACAGGTGCAACTCAAAATGCAGCAAAGAACATTTTAAGAAATGCTGTTGGGACAATTGGAAAGCCATTTCCAAAAGATAAATTTTGATCCATTCCTCATGTCATCCATAAGCACTAACTTCAAATAGATCAGATTTTTAATAAGTAAAAGTATACAATTAATTTTGATGGATAAATTCCTCTATAATTCCTCTACAATCTGGGTATAGAAAAGGCCTTCTATAACTAAAATCCAGATGCAATTTTAAATATTGACATATTTGACTAAAAAAAATGGAATGGCAAAAACACCATAAGCAAAATGATAGGACAAACAAATTAAAAGAAAATATTTGCAAATAATATAAAGAACTAATACTCATAATTTATAAAGAACTTTTAAAAGTTGATGAAAGGAGACAAAAAGTACTCTAGAAAATGGGCAAAAGACATGAATAGAAAATACAAAAGATATAAAATTGCATTAAAATATGATAATATGTTCAATTTTACTTAAAAGGAAAATTCATATTCAAATTATATTGAAAACGATTTCTCACCCATCAGTTTGACAAAAAAACAAAAGCTTGTTAGTGAGGCTGAAGGAAAACAGGCCAACTTTTATACATGATTTTCAGGAAGGCAAAAGGGTGTAGATCTTATGTAGGGGAATTTCACAATGTCTAACAAAAATATAGGAACCAGCTTGAAGGAGCTCTTACTTGACAAATGTAAAATGATAGGGTACCCAAATTAATTGATTACAATTCATTGAATTAAGGATCCATGAGTCTATACTGATAATAAATAAATACATACATACATAGGCAGACAGCTGGGGAGAAGGAAAGGCTCTTCCTTCTAGTAAAATGTCAACTGATGAGTGCAGGGAGTAATGGAATTGAAAATCACCCTTTACAACCATCACTGTAAGATTGTTTGAGGCAAGAATCAATGGGGAAAGATTTGATGAGGAGCAGGATGTTTGTATGGTCTCAAAGAAAATGACCATACATTGCTTATTTCTTGCAAGGAAGAACATAATAACTATATTGTAAGTCAATGTCTTGACTGGGTGATCAAAATTAACAGAACTGAAGGGAGATGATTAGCAAAGCACTCTGGATATAATACCCCAAGAAGGCTACAACCTCACTTATGTAGTGTTATGGGTGAGTAGGGGTTGGGAGTATGAACTGAATCTAAACAATAAATGGATGGAGAATTATGGGAGCCAAGTTTTTCACTGTTGGTGTGGAAGTGTGCAGATAAACAAGGACATAAGGCTATAATCCATCTATTCATGCAGAATGCTCCACCTGGTAATGGATTAGAGTTGGAGACATTAGTATAAACAAATGTTTAGCTTAATCTGGATATAGAATGTTTCATAAAAATATTTATAGATATCTATATTTTCATGGTTTTTATATATATTATATATAAATATATATGTTTTCTTGCTCTGTCAACTAAGAGGATGTAGAAGGACAATGACATCCCAGTAGCAATGAGCATATCTAGTACCAGATCTTCATTTTCAATATCCTCCAGTGAAAGGAAGCAGATTGAAGAAGTAGCTGATTCTAGGACTAAAGTAGGAAATATACAAGATGTGTCTGGGTCTTGTAGTTCCAGAAAGTAAGGAAGTAAAAAAACAAAAACAAACAAACAAAAAAGGCACAGGGTAGGGGATGGGAGAAAAGAAAAAAAAAAAAATCCCATAAGGGTTGACAACACATATGCCACTGAAAGAGCTTACAATGGCCAAAGCTAGAACAATAAGAGCAAAAAAAAAAAAAAAAAAAAAGACATATTGGATTATAAGCCAAAATACAAAATAAATATGTGTCAGTCCACACTGATATAAATAAATAATTGATTAAGTAAATAAAGGGAGAAGAGAAAAATATCTCGTGTAGAAGAATTCCTAATAATTCTGCCGAGGTTTTATATATGTTAGGTATGTATATTGCCTTCAAGGAGGTGAAGCATAACTCCTTATTTATTAAGTGTGGGCTACTTCCCTAAGAGTTCAGTATGGAAGCGGGCATAGCGGGGAAGAGTAATTGTACAGTAGAGAAACCTGAAAAATGCTTCTTTAGCCAGGTGATAAAGGTCAACATTCATGTCGATGGTATATACTCTTGATACGATCTAATGAAAATGACACTTTACCTCTGCAGTCTTCCTCCCCAAAATTTATACCACCAATCTAATAATGAGAAAAACATCAGACTCATCCCAGATAAGAGCATACAAAATGTTAAATAGTGTTCCTCAATACTGTCACGGTCACCAAAAATAAGGAAAGTCTAAGAAACTGCTATAGCCAAGAGAAGCCATGATGAGTGAATGTAATATGGCATCCTGGATGGAATCCTGGAACAGAATAAGGATATTAGGTAGAAACTAAGGAAATATTTAAAAAGTCCACACTTTAGTTAATAATACTTTATTGTTACTTGTAAATGTACCATACTAACGTAAGATGTAAATAATAAGAAAAACTGGATACAGGGTATATGGAAACTCTGTATTAGCTTTGAATTATTCTGTACTTTTAAAACCATTCTAAAAAACAAAGTTTATTTAAACCAAAAACAAAATCCATGTCAGCTGAACAGCGTGTGCTAATCATTGCTGCAGAATATCATCACAAAACACAGATGACCTGACATTTCCTTACAGTTCAATTCTCCACGGCGCATGGGGTCATACAGCACAGCCTAATTAAGAGATTTGGTGGTAAAAAAAGAATTAGAGAGTAGCTGGCAAGATGGCTGAATAGGAACAGCTCCCATCTGCAGGTCCCAGTGAGATCAATGCAAAAGGAAAGTGATTTCTGCATTTCCAACTGAGGTACCCGGCTCATGTCACTGGGACTGGTCAGACAGTGGGTGCAGCTCACAAAGTGTGAGCTGAAGCAGAGTGGGGTGTCGCTTCACCCCAGAAGTGCAAGAGGTCAGGGAACTCCCTCTCCTAGCCAAAGGAAGCCGTGAGGGACTGTGCCATGAGGAATGGTGCACTCCAGTCCAGATACTATGCTTTTCCCACATTCTTTGCAACCTACAGACCAGGAGATTCCCTCTGGTGCCTACACCACCAGTGCCCTGGGTTTGAAGCACAAAACTGGGTGGTTGTTTGGGCAGACACTGAATTAGCTGCAGGAGTTTTTTTTCATACCCCAGTGGCACCTGGAATGCCAGCAAGATAGAGTCGTTCACTCCCCTGGAAAGTGAGCTGAAGCCAGGGAGCCAAGTGGTCTAGCTCAGTGGATCCCACGCCCATGGAGCCCAGCAAGCTAAGACCCACTGACTTGAAATTCTTGCTGCCAGCACAGCAGTCTGAAGTCAACCTGGGACACTCAACGTTGGTGGGGGGGAGGGGCGTCCACCATTTCTAAGGCTTGAAGAGGTGGTTTTCCCCTAACAGAGTAAACAAAGCCGCTGGGAAGTTCAAACAAGGTGGCGCCCACCACAGCTCTGCAAAGCCACTGTAATCAGATTGCATCTCTAGATTTCCTCCTCTCTGGGCATGGTATGTCTGAAAGAAAGGCAGCAGCCCCAGTCAGGGGTTATAGACAGTGCACCTGGGGGAAGCAGTGGCTGCGGACGCAGCTTCAGCAGACTTAAATGTCCCTGCCGGCAGGCTCTGAAGAGAGCAGCAGATGTCCCAACCAGCGCTCGTGCTCTGCTAAGGGACAAACTGGCTCCTCAATTGGGTCCTGGACCCCCCACCTCCCGCCTCCTGACTGGGAGATACCTCTCAGCAGAGGTCGACAGACACCTCATACAGGAGAGCTCTGGCTGGCATCTGGCTGGTGCCCCTCTGGGATGAAGCTTCTAGAGGAAGGAACAGGCAGCAATCTTTGCTGTTCTGCAGCCTCCACTGGTGATACCTAGTCAAACAGGGTCTGGAGTGGACCTCTAGCAAACACCAGCAGACCTGTAGCAGAGGGGTCTGACTGTTAGAAGGAAAACAAACAAACAGAAAGGAATAGCATCAACATCGACAAAAAGGATGTCCACACAAAAACCCCATCTGAAGGTCACCAACATCAAAGACCAAAGGTAGATAAATCCATGAAAATGAGGAAAAAACAGCACAAACAGGCTGAAAATTCCAAAAACTAGGACACCTCTTCACCTCCAAAGGGTCAGAACTGCTTGCCAGCAAGGGAACAAAAATGGATGGAGAAAGAGTTTGACGAATTGACAGAAGCTGGCTTCAGAAGGTGAGTAATAAGAAACTCCTCTGAGCTAAAGGAGCATGTTCTAACCCAATGCAAGGAACCTAAGAACCTTGAAAAAAGGTTAGAGGAATTGCTAACTAGAATAACTAATTTAGAATGAACATAAATGACCTGATGGAGCTGGAAAACACAGCACGAGAACTTCGTGAAGCATACACAAGTATCAATAGCCAAACTGATCAAGTGGAAGAAAGGATATCAGAGATTGAAGATCAACTTAATGAAATAAACAGTGAAGACAAGATTAGAGAGAAGAGAATGAAAAGAAATAAACAAAGCCTCCAAGGAATACAGGACTATGTGCAAAGACCAAACCTACATTTGATTGGTGTACCTGAAAGTGATGGAGAGAATGGAACCAAGTTGGAAAACACTCTTCAGGATATTATCCAGGAGAACTTCCCCAACCTAGCAAGACAGGCCAACATTCAAATTCAGAAAATACAGAGAACACCACAAAGATACCCCTCGAGAAGAGCAACCCCAAGACATATAATCATCAGATTCACCAAGGTTGAAATGAAGGAAAAAATGTTAAGGGCAGCCCGAGAGAAAGGTCAGGTTACCCACAAAGGGAAGCCCATCAGACTAACAGTGGATATCTCGACAGAAACCCTACAAGCCAGAACAGAGTGGGGGCCAATATTCAACATTCTTAAAGAAAAGAATTTTCAACCCAGAGTTTCATATTCAGCCAAACTAAGCTTTATAAGCAAAGGAGAAATAAAATCCTTTACAGACAAGCAAATGCTGAGAGATTTTGTCACCACCAGGCCTGCCTTACAAGAGCTCTTGAAGTAAGCACTAAACATGGAAAGGAAAAACTGGTACCATCCACTGCAAAAACATACCAAATTGTAAATACCATTGACACTATGAAGAAATTGCATCAAGTAACGGGCAAAATAACCAGCTAGCATCATAATGACAGGATTAAATTCCCACATAACAATATTAACCTTAAACATAAATGGGCTAAATGCCCCAATTAAAAGACACAGACTGGCAAATTGGATAAAGAGTCAAGACCCATCGGTGTGCTGTATTCAGGAGATCCACCTCATGTGCAAAGATACTCATAGGCTCAAAATAAAAAGATGGAGGAATATTTACCAAGCAAATGGAAAGCAAAAAAAAAAAAAGCAGGGTTTGCAATCCTAGCCCTTGATTAAACAGACTTTAAACCAACAAAGATTAAAAAAGAAAAGAAGGACATTACATAATGGTAAAGGGATCAATGAAATAAGAAAAGTTAACTATCCTAAATATATATGCACCCAATACAGAAGCACCCAGATTCATAAAACAAGTTCTTAGAGACTTACAAAGAGACTTAGATGCCCACACAATAATAGTCCGAGACTTTAATACCCCACTGTCAATATTACATAGATGAATGAGACAGAAAATTAACTAGAATATTCAGGACCTAAACTCAGTTCTGGGCCAAGTGGACCTAATAGATATCTACAGAACTCTTCATCCCAAATCAACAGAATACACATTCTTCACAGCACCGCATCGCACTTATTCTAAAATTGACCACATAATTGGAAGTAAAATACTCCTCAGCGAATGCAAAAGAATGGAAATCATAACAAACAGTCTTTCAGACCACAGTGCAATCAAACTAGAACTCAGGATTAAGAAACTCACTCAAAATCACATAACTAAATGGAAGCTGAATATCCTGCTCCTGAATGACTACTGGGTAAATTATAAAATTAAGGCAGAAATAAATAAGTTATTTGAAACCAATGAGAACAAAGACACAATGTACCAGAATCAATGGGACACAACTAAAGCAGTGTTCAGAGTGAAATTTATAGCACTATATGCCCACAGGAGAAAGTGGGAAAGATCTAAAATCGACATCCTAACATCACCATTAAAAGAACTAAAGAAGCAAGAGCAAACAAATTCAAAAGCTAAAAGAAGACAAGAAATAACTAAGATTAGAGCAGAAGTGAAGGAGATATAGTACATGAAAAACCCTTCAAAAAAATCAATGAATCCAGGAGATGGTTTTTTAAAAAAGATTAACAAAATAGATAGGTGACTAGCCAGACAAATAAAGAAGAGAGAAGAATCAAATAGATACAATAAAATGATAAAGGGAATATCACCACTGATCCCACAGAAATACAAACTACTATCAGAGAATACTATAGACACCTCTATGCAAATAAACTAGAAAATCTAGAAGAAATGGATAAATTCCTGGACACATACACCCTCCCAAGACTAAATCAGGAAGAAGGTGAATCCCTGAATAGACCAATAACAAGTTCTGAAATTGCGGCAGAAATTAATAGCCTACCAAACAAAAAAAGCCCAGGACAAGAAGGTTTCACAGCCGAATTCTACCAGAGATACAAAGAGGAGCTGGTACCATTCCTTCTGAAATTATTCCAAACAACAGAAAAGAGGGACTCCCCTCTAACTCATTTGATGAGGTCAGCATCATCCTGATACCAAAACCTGGCAGAGACACAAGAAAAAAAGAAAATTTCAGGCCAATATCCCTGATGTACATTGATGAGAAAATCCTCAATAAAACACTGACAAAGCAAATCCAGCAGCACATTGAAAAGCTTATTCACCATCATCAAGTCGGTTTCACACCTGGAATGCAAGGTTGGTTCAATATATGCAAAGCAATAAATGTAATCCATCACATAAACAGAACCAATGACAAAAAACACATGATTATCTCAATAGATACAGAAAAGGCCTTCGATAAAATTCAACACCCCTTCATGCTAAAAACTCTCTATAAACTAGGTAACAATGGAACGTATCTCAAAATCATAAGAGGTATTTATGACAAACCCACAGCCAATATCATACTGAATGGCCAAAAACTGGAAGCATTCCCTTTGAAAACTGGCACAAGAAAAGGATGCCTTCTCTCACCACTCCTATTCAACATAGTATTGGAAGTTCTGGCCAGGGCAATCAGGCAAGAGAAATAGATTAATAGGAAGAGAGGAAGTCAAATTGTCTCTGCTTGCAGATGACATGATTGTATATTTAGAAAACCCCATTGTCTCAGCCCAAAATCTCCTTAAGCTGATAAGGAACTTCAGCAAAGTCTCAGGATATAAAATCAAAGTGCAAAAATCACAAGCATTCCTATACAACATAATAAGACAAACAGAGAAGCAAATCATGAGTGAACTCCCATTCACAATTGCTACAAAGAGAATAAAATACCTAGGAATCCAACTCACAAAGGATGTGAAGGACCTCTTCAAGGAGAACTACAAACCACTGCTGAAGGAAGTAAGAGAGGACACAAACAAATGGGAAAACATTCCATGCTTATGAATAGGAAGAATCAATATCGTGAAAATGGCCATACTGTCCAAAGTAATTTATAGCTTCAATGCTATACCCATCAG
The DNA here is from genome assembly GCF_001698545.2 of Rhinopithecus bieti. NCBI lineage: Eukaryota > Metazoa > Chordata > Mammalia > Primates > Cercopithecidae > Rhinopithecus > Rhinopithecus bieti. The sequence continues at coordinate 516,184 of NW_016809444.1, forward strand.
GCTATCATTGACTTTCTTCACAGATTTAGAAAAAAATACTGTAAATCTCACATGGAACCATAAAAGAGCTTGTATAGCCAAGACAATCCTAAGCAAAGAAAAACAAATTTGGAGGCATCACACTACCGGACTTCAAACTATACTACAAGGCTGCAGTAACCAAAACAGCAAGGTTCAGGTACCAAAACAGATATATAGACCAATGGAACAGAACAGAACAGAGGCCTCAGAAATAATGCCACACATTTACAACCATCTGATCTTTAACAAATCTGACAAAAACAAGCATTGGGGAAAGAATTCCGTATTTAATAAATGGTGTTGGGAAAACTGGCTAGCCATGTGTAGAAAACTGAAACTGGATTCCTTCCTTACACCTTATACAAAAATTAACTCAAGATGGATTAAAAAATTAAATGTAAGACCTAACACCATAAAAACCCTAGAGGAAAACCTAGGCGATAGTATTCAGGACATAGGCACGGGCAAAGACTTCATGACTAAAACACAAAAAGCCATGGCAACAAAAGCCAAAATTGACAAATGGGATCTAATTAAACTAAAGAGCTCCTGCACAGTAAAAGAAACTATCAACAGAGTGAACAAGCAACCTACAAAATGGGAGAGAATTTTTGCAATCTGTCCATCTGACAAAGGGCTAATATCCAGAATCTACAAGAAACTTAAACAAATTTACAAGAAAAAAACAACCCCATCAAAAAGTGGGCAAAGGATATGAACGAACACTTCTCAAAAGAAGACATTTATGCAGCCAACAAACACATGAAAAAAAGCTCATCACCACTGGTCGTTAGAGAAATACAAATCAAAACCACAATGAGATACCATCTCATGCCAGTTAGGATGGCTATCATTAAAAAGTCAGGAAACAACAGATGCTGGTGAGGATGTGGAGAAATAGGAATACTTTTACACTGTTGGTGGGAGTGTAAATTAGTTCATCCATTGTGGAAGACAGTGTGGCAATTCCTCATGGATCTAGAACCAGAAATACCATTTGGTCTAGCAATCCCATTACTGGGTATATACCCAAAGGATTAGAAATCATTCTATGATAAAGACACATGCACATGTATGTTTATTGCAGCAGTATTCACAATAGCAAAGACTTGGAACCAACCCAAATGCTCATCAATGATAGACTGGATAAAGAAAATGTGGCACATATATACCATGGAATACTATGCAGCCATAAAAAAGGATGAGTTCATGTCCTTTGCAGGGTCATGGATGAAGCTGGAAACCATCATTCTCAGAAAACTAACGCAGGAACAGAAAAACAAATACCACATGTTCTCACTCATAGGTGAGAGCTGAGCAATAAGAACACATGGACACAGGGAGGGGCACATCATACACTTGGGCCTATTGGGGGGTAGGGGACTAGGGGAGGGATAGCATTAGGAGAAATACATAATGTAGATGACGGGTTGATGGGTGCAGCAAACCACCATGGCACATGTATACCTACATAACAAACCTGCACGTTCTGCACATGTATCCCAGAACTTAAAGTATAATAATAAAAAAAAGAAGAATTAGAATGAAATGCTAGTAATAAGACATACTTTTATAGAACTTTCTGGTACATATAATTTCACTTATTTCAATGTCATAACTTTGTTTTGAACTATTCTGCATTATATTTATCTTTAAGTCAGTCATCTTTCAAGCAAAATGTTGTGAAGCTTTGGTAAAAATTAGAACAAACCAGAGCCTAAATATTACTTGATTAAGAAAGCTACTCTGGATCACATATTCCTGGAAACTAAGAGAGTTTCTGGACATATACTTGAGGACTGAAAGGGTAAATAATTGTGTAAGCTGAATTTTTGCATTTCTTCTTCCCAAAGCCCACAGCAACATTGCTAATTTTACCATTTAACATTTTTCATATTTGAATATAATAGTGAGTGTATTAGGGAGTAACTGCATGCTTGGCACCATGATAAATAAACGCATTTGGAAACAGTGAAAGAAGTAAGAAGAATGAGTTATTCATCCTCAAGGAGGACAGACTGCAAAGAGGAGCAGGAATTAGTCAAAGATAAATGTGCTTAAAACAACAACAACAAATGAAGATCATTTAGGACTGATAGACAAGTGGTGAGAAGTTTCATGGACCTGTGGATACAGAGCTAGCCCTGGAATTTTTATGTCAATAGATGGAATGGAAGAGAGTTTTACAGGACTTTGTAGTCCACATATTGAATCACTCTGCTACATTGCTTGAAATAAATGTCACTCAAATGAAGCTTGACCAAATGAATGCCTGAAGGAAATCAAAGGGAAAAGAGAATGAAAGGTGGAGTATTTTGAGGAAGGAATCAGGATAAACTAAGACACCTTAACTAAATCTAAACATCTTATATTACAAAATACTCTAGCCTTAATGCATAAATTAATGCTTTAATTTAAATGAAAGCATTTACATACAATTTTGAACTTTGACTTTAACACCTCACCAATATAAACTCAACTGGAATTTACAGTGTAGCTGGTATGGCTCTAAGGTGAGCAGAGAACAGTAAGTCATGACGTCTGCCATCAAAGGGTCTATCTGCAAGATGCATTTGCACCAAGTAGAAGCCCTAAAATTTTGCCTCCTTTCTCCATTACAGGACATAAAATAATGCTTCTCAAAACATTTGACTGAAGTAATGTGACATGGTAGTTACGAGCACAGGTTTTAGAACCAGGCTCAGGTTTGAATCACTGGTTTGCCACTCAATAGCTGAGCTCTATTATTTCTCAAGCCCTACTTTCCTCACTGCGAAAATGAGGATAATAATACATTCCTCAAGGGATCTTGGAGGATTATCCCACCAATCTCAAAACCCTGTTTCTCCAATCTACCCACTTATCTCAACTATTGCTGCCTAAATCAAGCCTCCATCTTCTCCAGCCTACATTAGGACAATGGCTTCCTCACTGGCTTTTTCTTATGCATTCCCCACTCCTATTCCCACCCCATCTATTCTCCACACTAGCCATAGGATCCCAGATAAAATATAAATCTTATGATTCCCTCTTAAAATCTCTTACTGGCTTCTCATAGCTCTTAGGATGAATACTAGACCCTTAAATTGGCATATAAGGCCTTGAGTTACTCTATTTACTCTTGCACGTTAGTCACATTTTGTGATTCCATCTACTCCCCACCCCAATCCCTTTGCCTTTTGCATCAGAATTCAACTCAAATATTGCCTCCTAAGGAACTCCTTCCTGACCTCAAGACCAGACTGGCAGATCTTAGTGCCACTCCTCAAATATTTCTGGTTTTCTTCTTTCAGGCACACGGTAGGACTGCACTTTTCCTAGCCCCTGTAAGTTAGGAGAGACCATAACCCTTACTTTGGCCAATGAAATATGAACAGAAGCTACTGTGTTACTTCTTTTCCTGTCCTGAAAATGGCCATGTGCTTGTTAGTGGCGGCTCTGTTTGGCTGTGTCCTGGAGTAAGGGGGACAAAAATACAGATGGAGAACAGAACTCTCAGCCAACTTCTCACAGACATATAGCATAAGCAAGAAATACGTTTTCATTGTTTTAAGTCACTGAAACGTCAAGGTTGTTATTTCAAAATAATCTATCTTATCCTGACTGGTAGACTTAAGTTAGAAACCCCACTAGAATGTTCTCCCGACTAACAGTCTCCTCTATGACAGTTTTCACAACTGCAATCACATAGGTATATATGAATCATTTGTTTCATGACTTCCTCCTACTAGAATGTAGCCTCTACCAGGGCAGGTTTGTCTTGTTCACTTCTGGAACCTTAGAACCCAGCACAGTACCTGACATAATTCTCAATAAAGATTGGACAAATGAACACATTTATTATTGAATAATGTGTATAAAGTGGCTGGAATAAAACAAAGATATAGGAAGTGGTCAATAACAATGAAGCATTATTTCTTCTCACTGTTTTAGTATAATTATTACATAATCATAGTTAATTAAAGACAGCTTAGTGTAATGGTTAGGAGCCAAACTCTGAAACCAGATTCCCTGAGGATTTGAATCCTGGCTCCACCACTTACTAGCTGTGTGACCTTGGTCAAATTACTTAAACTTTCATTCCTTCAATTTCTTCATTTGTAAAGTATGGGACAATAATTGTACACATCTCATGGGACTGTCATGAGGATTAAACGAGTTAACTTGCACCTAAAACTATACTTGGCACATAGTAAGGACTATGTTACTTTTGTTAAATACACACAAATATGCACACATACCACACATAGTATTAACATAAAAGAGGCTTTAGCAGCTTCTGTTGAACTATATATCTCCAAAACAGATGCACAGGGAGGTTCCTGGTAAGGTGAAGTTACCATACTCCATCTTTTCTCCCCCACTGAATGCAAGTAGAAAACCTGGGCAGAGCACATGACCCCAGAATGCCAAAAAAAAAACCATACTTTGAAGTCTCAGTAAACTGGTGGTGAGTATATCATTCTTGTTTTCCTCCCAGCTTGTACTCAATCCAGCCCAAAAGCCAGAAATTTGATTTGAATAATTGTGGATTTCTCATCAGAACCTCTTGGAGGCCAGAAGGAAGTAGAACATTTTTTAAAGGCTGAAAGTAAAGAAATACATTCAGTGAAAACATTTTTCAGGATTGAAGGTGATGTAGCTATTTTCAGTTGAAAGAAAATTAAGAGAATTGCTACAGAAGGGAAATCATATCAGAAGGAAAAGTGGAACATCAGAAATAAAGAAAAACAAATAGTTTTGAAAATTGAAATGGAAAATTATCACATTATCTAATAGAGTTTTTAATGTATATAAATGTAGTATATGAAAGAATTACAATATAAAGAGATTTAGAGATATCTGAGTAATGTTTCCATGTTCCACTTGAAGTAGCAAAATATTGATTGTAAATAGACCATGTGTATGTGTATTCTAATCCCTAGAGCAACCTCTATACAAACAGAAATAGGCAAATGCAATATTTTTAAAATGGAGTATTAAAAAATGTTTAAATAACCCCAAAGAACACAGGAAAGGGAAAACAGAAGAATGAAAATTAGAAGAAATAATCAGAAAACAAATTATAAAATGGTAGACCTAAATCCAAACATTTCAATAGTTACAAAAATATAAGTGGTCTACACACACAAAAGACAGAGATTATACACTGAATTTTTTTAAATGAAAGCAAATCATATACATAGACAAGTTGGAGCACAAAAAGGAGAAAACAGTACAGTTAGGAGATTTAGAAACATTAATTCAAGAAAAAACTGAAAGAGCATGATAAGATTAACCCAAAAAAGAAAAGACTGGGTCAGGGTATCTTTACATTTAAAAAAAATATATACAGTGAGAACCTGTTCTTTACTCAGTGCCAGGTCCATCCTAGAAGCTTCCACACACATGGAAGTGGTACAAAATTTGCTTTCATCTTGAGTCCTAAAAGGCAAAATTAATGAATGTCAGTCAGAGGTAGACAGATCAATTGCTGTAAGAATCCAAAGAGAGAGAGAGGACAGACCTGTCATCTCATTGGAGGTATCTTCTCTAAAGCTGAATAAAGGCTGAAATTTGGGTGGCACTGTAGAAGAAACTTGAGAAAAGGAAAAGCAGTCATATTATTATTCTAATCTTTTACTTTATTACTGACAATTGGATATGGGCTGACATGCTATTTCTACTTTAGGCTTCAAATTTATAATTTTTTCCTGACAGATCTATTTATAGTATGGCAATAAAGGAGACCATAAAACTCTTTTCAATAGATTTAGACACTGACCTTCTAAAAGGTCTAACAATGTGATGTCTGCTGCAGAATAAAATAAAATGCTGCAGAAATTTTCCTTTCTTATCATATAGAAGACATATGCTGTTTTAATTTGCCTAGGACTCATCCTCCATTTTTCTTATATCACTATTTCTTTTGGGTCCCTACATCTCTTTTACTCTGTCCATGAGCATTGGATGGCTGATTTCCCCTCTGATTCAAGGATAAAGATGTGACCTTGACCTGGCCAATCAGAACACAAGATTGGTTCAGAGATGGGAACATCACTAACTGTAGCTATTCAGTTATTACAGGACACTTTTTTGAGCAACCAGAAGAGAAATTCCTTTTGTTTTCATTTGAATATGAACATGGAGGATGTATGTTAGTCAGGATAGAAAGGATTACGTTATAATAAAATGTTAAAATCTCAGTGACTTAGTAAAACAAAAATTGTCCCTCACACTAAATGTCCATAATAGACAAGCACGGAAGCTCTGCTCGTTGAAGTCACCCATGCATCTAAGCTGATGAAGGCCCACCCCATCTTTATACATGCTTAAATGTTTGCCATAGTAGGAAGAGGGGGACATGATAAATAATGTACTGGCTGTTAAAAGCTTTTTGCCCAGAAATGCCACATGCCTCTTATGTTCACACTTTATTGGTAAAAGTAAATCACATTGCCAAACCCAATTTCAGGGGACAGAGAAGCACAATCCTACCATGTACCCAAAAGGAAGAAAGCTGGAAATATTTGGTGAACAGCTAACAATTACACAAGACATAACAGGATATACTACACAGAAGAACACTTGCAGAGGTAAAGGAAGATGAAGTCCTGATAACACTGTTTCAGCTTCTGAATCCAATTATACCTGAAGCTGGATGGCCTTGGAGAGATGGATTTGTGATTCAATAAATATGATTAATTCAGTTGGATTTCCTTTCATATCTGACAATTAAAAGAACCCTGAGTCACATGCTTCTCAACAAATAACAGAGTTAGCACAGTGATTTGGGGTTTTGAGGGAGATGGTAGAAGCCTGATGGATGTTAACATACCCTTTGGATGCCAACAGGTCTTTAAGCAACCACAGAGCCTCTAGGTACCATTACCTTGTCACAGATATCCTGAAATTCTGAATGCAATGAAAGTTGAAAAAGCTGATGAAGAAAGAAAACCAAAGATGCACGATTTCTAACTAGACCTAGACAAAACTTCTGCATCTTATCTAACAGATCCTGAGAAATAGACTCAGGAGAGGAGTGTTTCTCATTTTCTACAGGAGGAGAGTAGCACTCTGTGTACTGGAACTGAAACCATGGAACTTTGAGGGAATCCCAGACCACGTTGACTCCCATCAAGGCTGATTCCTATCAAGCTGCTGTGCCCCACCCCAGGAGAGCTGAACACAGGAGTAACACGAGAGGGGCCACGTTTTAACCTACCACTTCCTGTGATCTGTCTCACCTGGCCCAGAGCAGCTTGGAGTAAGAGAATTTTCACTCTTGCAAGACTTAGACAAGAATATCTATTAGACAGAGAAGAGGTACATTCTTGCTCCCATATACAGCAGCTTGGGGTTGGCAAAGCTGGGCTCAAATCCTAACTCTGCTACCTCTCTACTGAGTGTTCTTGAGAAAGTTTCTTAACCTCTGTATAGGTTCCTTATCTGTACAGGTGATCAACACTATCTACCTCAAAGGTAAGAGGTGAGAGGTGATTTTAAAAAACAAAAAACAAAAAACACATATAGTGTTCCATAAAGGCCAAGCACCTAATATGTCTTCGTCTCGCCACCTCCTTTCCATCCCACCACCCACTCACTATCTTTCTTCCTTATCTGGAGATGTAGAAGGGAAGGCTGCTGGTTTGTGGGCCAGCCAGGAGTTTTGTGCACACTAGAGAAGGAACTCATCATGCTGCAAAGTACAGTAAAGTTCAAGAGTAGGTCCCCAACCTTGGTTTGTATTTTGGAAAAACCTTCTTTTAAACATGTCTTGATATACCAAAACACCACATGCAATTTTATATAAATAGAGTCACAGCAAAGGGCTTCTTTAAAAAGCAAGAAAACAGTAATCAGCTAGATTCATTTTTCCATCCAATCAGGCTGATGGAGATTGTTAATAAATAAAACATAAAGATAAGGTGGTCTTTTCAAGGAAAAATCTTATTTTTTTAAAGAAAAATTCCAGAAAGAGCACTGGACTTCCATTTCAGTTAAGCTGCACTCAACTCACCCAAAACAACCTCACATTGATTGAGCATTAGTATTGTATACCAGGTCCTGTGCATGTGAGATGGACACGAACATGAGTAAGAAGTAATGTTGCCATTAAACCACAGGCTCTTTGAGGGCAGGGGATATTTTCTTATTTGCCATTGTTTTCCCAGAACCCATTCCTTCCTGGCACATAGTAGGTGCTCAGTAAATAAGGGACAACTGATGAAATGACCAGCTCAAGCAGTTCATGGTCTCTTCGTAGTTAAAAGTAAGTGAAATAAGTCATACTGATGACTGCATTTCTCCATCTTGAGTAGTTATTGATTAAATAAAGAGGTTGTGGTGGTCAATAAAATTTGAAATGAGACACAATCACAAAGAGAGATAAATCAAATACTTCTATCACAAAAAAAGTATTTTGAAAATCCTTTGAAAACATGACATCTCATAATTGCAATAAGTAGAATTTTCTTCCAGGTTCAGTTTAGAGCAAGGTACAATAACAGTAAAGCAGTAATAAAGGTAGCATATTAGTGGCTGAGTGGTTACTATGGGTAGGCTGAGCAATGGTCCTACCCACCACCCAGAGGGTGGGACACAAATGACTCCTGATTTACAAAGGACAAAGTAAGAACTTGCCAAGGTCACAGGCATAATTAGCAGGAATACATTCAATTCTGTCTCTGGAAGACTTCTTTCCCCACTTCTGCCTTTTAACTGCCACACTATATCTATTCCCTCTTATTATCTACAAGGCATCTATGTAAAAAAATAAAATAAAAGGCTTTTGTTTCAGTTGTATCCATATCACATGGGGGAACAAAAGCCACTTTGGGAAACAACTCTGATAGAATTCACTGTTATTTGGTAGAGACTTGAAATGCATTTTTAAGTAATTGGAAATAAGAGGCCCAACATAAACATTTATAATCTTGCTACTAAAATCAAGTTTTTGGCTGGGCACAGTGGCTCATGCCTGTAATCCCAGCACTTTGGGAAGCCAAGGCGGGTAAACCACTTGAAGTCAGGAGTTCGAGACCAGCCTGGCCAACATAGTGAAACCCTGTCTCTACTAAAAATACAAAAATTAGCCAGGCATGATGGTGCATGCCTGTAATCCCAGCTACACAGGAGGCTGAGGCAGGAGAATCACTTGAACCCGGGAGACAGAGGTTGCAGTGAGCCAAGATTGCACCATTGCACTCCAGCTTGGGCAACAGAGCAAGACTCCATCTCAAAAAAAAAATAGCTAGGTGTGGTGGTGGGTGCCTGTGGTCCCAGCTACTTGGGAGGCTGAGGCACAAGAATCGTTTGAACCCAGGAGGCAGAGGCTGCAGTGAGCTGAGATTGCACCACTGCATTCCAGCCTGGGCAACAAAACAAAAAATAAAATAAAATAAAATAAAGTTTCTGCCCAAAGTAAGTAAGGGAGTGGATTAGAGGAAGAGACGGTAATAAAGCCAGCTTGAAACCCCTGTGGTTTGTTGGTTAAGAAAAAAATAAAGTCTGCATAAGGTTAGCATATACTGTTAGCCCTGCGAGGACTGCCAGTGTTTGATATAGGCATGTGTTACCCCTGAAGTATGCTTTCATTTCAGAACTTTCCAAACCCCTGAAGAGTGCTGTAATCCCCTGTAGAAAACAGATAAATTGAGGTATTCCAATAACACAGATGAAACCCAGAACCCCGGGGCCAATCAGCAGTGACATCATACCACATTCCAACGCTGGCCTCTCACTACAAGGAGCTCACACAGAAACCAGAGCTTTGTTTTCCTTCAGTAATCAGGGGTGAGAGAGTGTTGGATTTTTATAGAAAAGTAATTACTGGAGGAAGATAATTACCTTTCCTCAAATAGGCCTCCTCTGCCTTTTGTAACCAGGAAAGCTAGGGGCCCCTTCTATGCATACCTGAAGGGTTCTTGTTCACCAAATCCAACTTAATCATACACTAACGGGAAAATGTATCCAATATTTTTACAGTCTAGTGACAAAAGGGCTGTGCAATTCTCAAAGTAATAAATGCACTTGACAAAAACTATACCTTAAATATATACAGTTTTATTTGTCAATTATATTTCAACAAAGCTGGGGAAAAGAGACAAAAAACTAAGTTAAAAAAAAGTTCTTAGTGCACATTTTTGTAATTTAAGACAGATATCACTTCTGCTATCAATACTACCATCAGAGTGGCAGCTGTCATTTACTTAGAGTTTATGTTTAAGGCATTGTTCTAGCGATGCTGTGATCTTACTACTAGGATACTCATTTTGCAGATGAGAAAATTAAGGTACAGCAATGAGATATAACTTGCTTAGGGCCACATGATGAACAAATAGTAGAATGCAGATTCGAACCCTGTCAATCTGTGAAGCCCTAGTCCTAAATCACTGTAATAGAAGCATTAATAACTTGTATTTTTCCTTGTAGGACAGGACCTAAATGTTATTAACAGTATAAGGGTTCATGGTTAATACCAAGTGTATCTGGGGCACAAAGACACAGAGGTCCCTGTTTCATAGCCGACACTGGGAGAAATACAGTATCAGGTTAGAGAGACTGTCAGGCGTTACACACAGCTGAACCCAAGAGGACATTTTGCTTGGATGAGAAGAAGAAAATTTATTGAAATTTTATAAGGTCACCAAAGTTTAATGTCCCCCAGAATGGTGTTGGTATAATGTGGCTAAGGTATCCCATCACAAAATAAAAATAAAATCCTGTATTTTGTGGAAATGAAAAAAATTGCTAGCTGTCATCCAAACTCCTTGTGTATTTAAAGAGTGTCAATTAAAATATTCCCAAACTGCCCTGTAAGGTCTCTTCTTTCAGCCAAACAAATGACCCCAAGTCTCCATACACTCAGGAGTTCTATTCAGAGATTCACTCAGCAGATGCTTGCCAAGTGGCTACTAAGTGCCATATCCGGTCCTTGATACATTTCTGAGCCTCTAAGGACACTTATAACTGTGTGGATCTTGAGTTCCTGTTTACAAAAAATTGATACAATGATGAGTGAACTATTTCCAATTTGATCTGAACCGTGGCTCATTATAATCTTTTATTCCACCAACGGGGAGGTGGAGGGAAAACATAGCAGTGAAGGGAAAGCAGAGGCCATAAACTCCGCTGCACCTAAGGGCCCACATGTAATACAAGAGAATGAAGAAAGAGATTGATTCTAGGGTAGGCTGGGAACACAGGCCGCTTCTAAGGGGCAACCATGATTCAACTCCAAACAATTCTTACCATTCCTTGCATTTTTCAAAAAGAAACACATAAACAAAATCCAGCTATTCATGTGAAGTCTCTATTGTTCAAGTTTGGGCTCCAAATGAAAGTTATCACAAACACTGAGCAGGCCAAACAAAACAGGGCTCCAGAACAGCTAGGGCTTGCTGGTTATGAGTCTGCCATTCAGTTGCTTTTCTGAGGCATAGAAGGATAGAGGCTGATTGAATTGGGAGAATGCTGTTGTGGACAGTTCTTTCAGGTCCCTTCCACGTCCACAAAAGAAGTAACTTTGTGAATTACTGGCAGAGCAGACTGAGTGCGGTGCTTACATAACATTACATAGCAGACTTGGTCTCAATCAGAATCGTGTCCTGCAAAGGCAAGGCACAGACAGAAGTGGCAAGTCTTGTGATCTTGACTCCCTTTGTGGAAGAAAGTGGGATTCCAGGCAGCCCTGTCTGCATATCGTTTCATATTACATAAACATAACTAATTGGTTATGACTGGTACAATGATTACAGCTGCATTACCAGTGTGATTTTTTAAAAACAGACATTAATCAAGAATGCTAATATAAGCAAATACCAAGGTCACTCTTATTTTTCCTGTCTTCTTTTTTTTTTTTTTTTTTAACCAAAAGTGAGTTCTTACTTTTAACTTCAGCTGCCATCATCACATCACATAATCCATTTTGAACCCAATTCTGACCTGATGGAATCACCTAAGGAATAAACTTCCCAAGACTCACTCACTTTGGTGCCAAGTAAAAAAAATCCTGAACTCTAGTCTGGGCACCATGGCTCACGCCTGTAATTCCAGCACTTCGGGAGGCTGAGGCGGGTGGATCACCTGAGGTCAGCAGTTTGAGACCAGCCTGGCCAACAAGGTGAAACCCCATCTCTACTAAAAATACAAAAATTAGCTGGGCATGGTGGTGGGCACATGTAATCCCAATTATTCAGGAGGCTGGGAAAGGAGAATTGCTTGAACTCAGGAAGCGAAGTTTGCAGTGAGCTGAGATCATGCCACTGCACTTCAGCCTGGGTGACAGAGCAAGACTCCATCTAAAAAAAAAAAAAAATCCTGAACTCTGACCTCTGAACCCTGACATTCTGACAAGCCCCAGCTCACTCACCATGAAAGGGAAGGAAGAGCCTCAGCATAAACCCTGTCCTGCCAAGAACTTCAGCCACTAAATGGCATAGCTGTGTGACAATAAACAAGGAGAAATAAACAGAATAAACAGGTGGGGAGGGAATGCCGGAGCCTCTGGGTCCAGAATTAGTAGGCAATACATGCAGACATAAAGAATTCAGACTTTGACTCCAGATGGGCCTACATTTGAATTGTTATTCTTTCACCTAATAGTTTTGTGATGTTACATAAGTCAATTTACCTCTCTAAGCCCAGTCTTCCTCGTCTGTAAAACTGGGTGGTAACACCTACTTAACAGGATTGCTATGAGGTATAATGAGGGAAAATATACAAGGCATTGTATAGGCACTCAGTAAATGGCAGCTGTACTTACTCTAAATGTTTTCATTTTTAATATTATTATGGTAAACTTATTTTATATTATTTTCATGTTTTTTATTTTAATTTTATATTTTAATGATAAATTTAAATTAAATTTTCTTGTCTTTTTTTTCCTAAACGTGAGTTCTTGCTTTTAATTTCAGCTGCCATAATCACATCACATTATCCATTTGAATCCAATTCTGATCTGATGGAATCACCTAAGGAATAAACTTCCCAAGACTCACTCACTTTGGTGCCAAGTAAAAAAAAAAAATCCTGAACCCTAGTCTGGGCATGGTGGCTCATGCCTGTAATCCCAGCACTTCGGGAGGCTGAGGTGGATGGATTACCTGAGGTCAGCAGTTTGAGACCAGCCTGGCCAACAAGGTGAAACTCCATCTCTACTAAAAATACAAAAATTAGCTGGGCATGGTGGTGGGCACATGTAATCCCAGTTACTTATTCATACAAAAAATTAGGGCTTATTTCTAACTGTGAGATTATTTGGAATATACCTACAATTCCTGTCCAATACGCCCTCACTGCTCCTATTAAATGGCTATTGAAGGACTACCTTGCTGACCCACTCTCTCTAGACAAAATTTTCATTACAGATTCACATTTTCAATGAAGAATAGCATGCTGGATATTTACATTTTTCATTTTCATTTCTCCAACTTCTATTTCAATGTATGTTTCTGTCACCCCATTTTCACCCTATCCTAGCCTGATAGCTAGACATGAGTCATTTTCTGCAGAAACAGAAAGCAAGATTTGCAAATACTTGAACATTAAGTTTAAACAACATTAGTCTAAGCAAAGGGCAAAAAGATTAGCCTGTGTACATATAGAGCTTTCTCACTCCCAGACTAGGTTTTTAAACGTTTCCAGTTTGGCCAAGGAAATGGGAATAGAGAGGGAATGCATGGATAGGTGACTGTGAGACCATGGAAATCCACAGTGGGAACTGTCCAGTGCCAGAGACAGCTGAGGGAGCAGCCAAACTAGTGCCATAAGGGTTACCTTGCTGCTAACATGAGATGGGGGTGGGGGTGGGGCACTAACAAACATTGCTAGCAAGTTGCCAGTTATGTACCTGTAAGAGGAGATGCTCATTGATGACCAAAATGGTACTAAAACCCAAAGCCTCAACTGGTCCCCTCCAAAAACACAACTCTCACCCCATTCAATGACCTAGGACCTTAATTGCTCCAGAAGAGAGGGCAAGGTCCTAGGTAGCTCAAGTGAGATGATGTCTCAAACAAAAGCCATTCCTCATACTTGATCAAGGGAGCTCCAGACAGAACACACTGCTCCAGTTCCACACATATGTTCAGACAGGCCTCCTCAGCTTTCTGATTCGGTAGGTCTAGGGTAGGACCTGCAAAGCCGTATTTTTAACAACCATCTCAGGTGATTCTGGCTTGCAGAACGGTGCTTGGAAACCACTCCATCTAGAGAATTGAAATGGATTTTCATAGGTACCTCTGTGGTAACAACAGTCCTATACTAGGAAGCAAGAGTCCAAAGGCTTTGTGTATTCTAGTGATGAGTCTATCGAGACAGAATATTTGGGGGGCAGGGCTTCATCCTATTAGAGGGTCCAATATATTGCTTTCCTGCTTAGATTATGAGACCAGTGAGCTAGGTCATCCCACAGGGTGGTTTGGTGCTGTATCTGGTCATTTTTGGTGTAAAATAAATATTAACTCCTATTAGTGTTGTTTGGCATGCTAGGAACACAGGACCAAGTATCTGGGAAACAGACATCAAATCTTCCTCTTATATAGGCAAATTAATAGTGTCTGATAGCCAAACTTCACATGGTTGGGCCAGAGAAAGCTGAGGGTCAACCTATAAAATTTTCTTCTGAGAAAAGAAGCATAAGTAAGTTCATCTTAACTATGCATAGGTTGTGTCCTTCTCTTATGAAGTTATTATTAGAGAAAGTCAGTTCCAAATATGTAGGTGTGAAAGAAAAATAGGAGACTCAATTCTAGATGAACAAAGTGGTTTAGGGGAAGAATAACTAGACTCGCTGTCAAGAAGATGATATATTGTTATGATATTTGGCTTATCAGGATTAGAGAAGAAAGTCCATGATAGTATAAGCAAAGTTTTAAAAAGAAAGAAGATTTTTCTAGAAAATATTGGTCATTATCAAATACTTCCCTCATTAGCTAACATCCTAGAACCAAGTCTAGACTCCAAAGGATCAGCTATAAATCTAGCCTTCATGGAGTTTAAACCAAATCAGAAGAGAAAAGTGAAGAACATCATAAAAATGTCAAAACCCAATATTTGTTCATTCCTTCATTCAGCACCACCATTTTCAGATGGGAGCTAGAAATGCAAAGGTGGAGAACACAGTCACTGCTCTCAAGGAACTTAATTAATAGAAGAGAGAACAAACAACAATAATAACTATATTCTGCAATCCCATGAGATAGGTACTATTATATCCCCATTTTAGACATGGGGTAACGGAGGTAAAGAGAGATTAAGTGATTTGCCCAAGATCACCCAGGGAGAAGGAACACATGTGTATAAATTTCAACCCTATGTGGCAATACAAATGTAAGTCCCTGGGATACTCACAAATCAATACTGAGGCACAGGGGTCATTTTGAGCTGGGATGATTAGGGAAGGAATAAGAAAGGCAGTGACATATGAGTTGCATCTTAAAGAATGAGTGGGAGTCTTATAGGTAAGAATAGGGAGCAGGGAATGTATTTTAGGAACAGGAAATGGTATTAAAATATAGTACAGTTGGGGAAAATAACTTATGATAGAGATGGTCTAAAATTATTTAAATTCTGAGGAGAGAATACAGAAGGGATCTTCTTCTTCCAGTATATTATAACATGTCAGATAAGATCATTTCGGTTATAATATTATAAGAGTAACATTTTATTTATCTTGATCTAAAGCCTTTTTCATTATTATTCTCTTTTACTAGCATTTTGAAATTTTTCCATTTATCATAGTCAACAATATTCTCCTGTATGTAGGAAAAAAAGCAGCAAGTGCTCACACAAGCCAGTCAGCTTTCTGCTGTTGAGTAGCTAACCTCAAAAGCTGGGACACACGCTCATGTTTCTGTCAATGGGCACACATGCCTGATGGCAGGGCCTAGGTTACATATACACAGGCAAAAAGATACCTGGGGCTAGGAGCAAACACACTCCTGCCATTTCATATTAAACATTATATATTCTTAGTTTATCCGTTATGATGAAAGACTACCCAATAGGATGCTGTAACTTAGAACTGCCAATTTCATGACTGACTGGCAGGGTTTAGGGCCTGATCACTAAAGGGAGGGGGCAGATATGGTGTAAATAGAAGCTGTTTTACACAATGTTTCAGGAGTGATGGTTCCATCTAGGTTGGGAAGAGTATGGGACAGCATCCAGAAAGGACTACAGAAGCTGGCTGAGGACAGATTTATCAAGGAACATTTGCAAAGAGGCTGCAGCTGGATACTACCAACGGGCACTTCTCCCATGGAGGACAAAGGGAAGCA
The DNA here is from genome assembly GCF_001698545.2 of Rhinopithecus bieti. Taxonomy (NCBI): domain Eukaryota; kingdom Metazoa; phylum Chordata; class Mammalia; order Primates; family Cercopithecidae; genus Rhinopithecus; species Rhinopithecus bieti. Next base: position 532,467 of record NW_016809444.1, read on the forward strand.
GACCGTGCTGAGGGGGTTCAAGGGAAAACCAGAGAGTTGAAGTTGAGCTAAAACTAATACGAAGTTTAGCTAAAACTAAGGGATATATGTGGCATTAATGAGAGACACTTCCCCCTTAAAAGTCGCTCCATGGCCACACACACCTTGCCTACTCTACTACTGACCCTTTGCCAGTACCACCTTAGATGCACAGTTGTTCTTGCATAATAATCAGTTGAAAGGAGAGGAAAAAAAGAAGATGAAAGAACAGACACTTTTGCCACTTTAAAATGGCAGACTGTGTTAAGTTACATTACACTGTTTTTTGTTTGTTTGCTTGTTTGTTTTGGGACAGTCTTGCTCGGTCACCCAGGCTGGGAGTGCAGTGGCGTGATCTCGGCTCACTGCAAACTCTGCCTCCGGGGTTCAAGTAATTCTCCTGCCTCAGCTTCCTGAGTGGCTGGGATTACAGGCATGTGCTACCATGCCCAGCTAATTTTTGTATTTTTAGTAGAGAAGGGGTTTTGCCATGTTGGCCAGGCTGGCCTCCAACTCCTAGCTTCAAGTGATCTGCCCGCTTCCGCCTTCCAAAGTGCTGGGATTACAAATGTGAGCCACCGTGCCCATCCTTACACTGGTTTTTAAATGATGGTGTACACATGGAATTTACTTTCCTTCTTAAAACTAGCACTTTGCAGGTCCCTCACATGTGGGACAAATAATTTACCCACTTAACTACACAGTATAAGTTCTGTGGGTGAGCCATACCTGCAGGGAAAGCAGGATTCCCAAGAATCACCGTCTTGGCAGAAAGCACTCCTCTTTCTCCCTGAGTTCCTCCCAAAAATTTACTTGGTCTGTTTCATTCCCATTATAATCAGGTTGGAAAAAAACCTTCAGAGGACCAGAGGATTAAAAGATAGGTTTAAAAAAAACATTGTGCATTCCATGCATTGGTTGAATGGAGTGCTCAGTACCTGATCAGGAAAACAAGATGTGGGGACAAAAGGAAAGAAGAGAAAAGCAATGAAGAAGAAAACAATCTGAAGAAGTAGAGAAAGAAACAGCTAATTTAACCAAAACTCCAGAATTTAAAATCTGGTCATGTAAAATACTAAAACACAAAGCAACAGTTCCACTAACAGCTGACGTGATTTGTTTTCATTTCATGAAATATTTTCTTCACAGTATTTCAAACAATGGGATTTAAAAACTCTCATTCAAAACTCATGGTTTCTTTTGATGTTCCATTTCCCTCTTCAACCAAACTTTCTATTCCCCAAAGCTAAGTTCATCTGGTAAACTTGCAACATATTTGCCCTGTTGCATAGCATCAGAGGAAACTCTGAAACACAATCAGCTTCTTTCTTATTCCTACATGTATGCAATAAATATTTATTAAGAGTCTTATTTGTGCCCCCAAGCACAACTGGTGCTTGAGATACAATGTTGAGCAAAACTCACAGGGTTTATCATCCTGGAGGGAAGGCAGACACTAATCAAAGTAACACACAAATATGTAATAAACTGTGTTCATTTTACAACACACAATGGGGTTGGGAGGCATTGACTGGTCTGGAGGGTCAGAGAAGGTTGATCTCAGGAGTTGTCTGAGCTGAGCTTGGAAATGGTTAGCTGGGCTGGGCTGGGGAATCAGTTGGAAAAGAACTGCTCTTGCAAGCACGTAGTATCTCAGGCAGTATAATATATTTAAGGAACTGCAAGGCCTCTGTCTGGGACAGTGGGAATGAAAGAAAAAATGGCCTCCGAACTAAGAAACTGGCCATGGAAAAATGACCTTCTGCTGCTCTGAGAAATCCAGTGTGGAGGGGTGTGTCACTTTGGTTCAGACAGAGAGGACATGGTGGGTGTAGCACACTATTTGGTAACCATTTCTAGCTCCTCCCTACCCTGGAGAGTAATAACCCAGACTTTTTTTTTTTTTTTTTTTTAGCCCAATCATGTGCATTTTTGCTATTCTGTTATTTTAAGCAAAACACTGATTTTTTTCACCATACAATTGTAGAACAAGGGCCATGTCCTAAAAAAAAAAGCCGATAAAAAATCCAATATATGCATGTTGCCAGAATTGTTTTCACTTGTTGAATCTGACATTAAAATAAATTTAGACATAAATTGGCTCAAGAAAAAACTGTAAAGATAATAACAATAAGGAAGTAATTAAGAATTTGGTATTTTGATTTTTATTTGCACATACTTCATCAAAAGATTCCAACAAATATATACTGATGGCTTTTGTTCTGTTCTAAATTCTGTATATAGCTGATCTGATGTATAACAGCTTCAACACTTTCATTCTAATATCTGGAAGGGCTGCTGCTCTGAAATGCTATAATCACCTCAAAGTCAAAAGCCATTAAATGTTCATTTCTAAAACAAAAGGCATGTACTCATCTCAAATGATGTCATTTTGTCTGGGCTTCTGCGTTTCCAAGGAGAACAACTTGAAATAATCAAGAATATAATGTGCAGACTCCCAACGTGACCAGTTATAAGATATAATATGTGCATGTTTTCTGATTTCTGTTGGAGAGCTGTGAGGTTAGGAGGGGAGGAAGGTTGAAGGGGAATGGTAAGCAAGAGATTAAAGTTTAAAAAAATAATAGAGATACAATTACCAAATAAACTGGTGTCTTGAAATATGTTTCTGAAACAAAATTTAAAGCATCCTACATTTTTAAAATACATGAAAATATGTGCTTCACTTCTTATCTATGAAAGAGATGACCAAAATACTATGACCTATAACTACAGTGTTATTGTTTACATGGTGCACTGTTTCTGTGATTTCACAGAAAGGCTGTGCATCCTCAGTTAGCATGTATACAATCACATTTTAACTATGAAGAACATTTTCTTGGCCAAAGATTGAATTCTTTGCAAGGTAGTGATTTGTATGGAAAAGAACCCCCAAATTATACATCACTATGTGAGAAGAACAGTACAGATTTAACTGTTTTTCTTATATACCACAACACAAATAAGGAAATAAAGAGTTTAGTCATTTTACAGTATAATTTGGCTTTAAAAAAGTTTCAAAAATTAGAACTCTAAAGCATTTTGCATGTTGGGAAATGTAAATTGCTAATGAATACTGCACCACATCAGTTTCCTCTGCCAGTTGGCTCTCTGTCAGGTTGGCAACAACTCAAGAGCCAGACAGGAAAGTTCAGGCGTATATCTTGGAGGAAAAAAAAAAAAAATGAAAAGAAAAAAATAGAGAAAGGGGCTTCATTCTGTAAACACTTCAGTGAAAATTAACACTCCATTTGGGACCAATTCAGTCCAGGTGCTAAGGACAGAATAAACAGGCAACACATGAAGGCAGAAAAAGTAGGGCTTCTATGGGAATTACATTCTTGGTTACACTTAAAACTAAATTTTAAAATATGAATCAATATCAGCATGGTTGCATGCATACATTCTCCTTCTGGCTTTAAAAATGTTAATCTTGCATTCTCACATCGTAAAATAATGTAAGTCAAAGCCTAGAGCCTGTTGCATCTCTTTTAGTATTTTTTCTGCTGCAATTTTAGGCTGAAATGGTTGTAACTAAATGTTTTTCCTCCCATTCAAGATCCTAATGAACCTCATTCGGAAATTAGAGGATCCTTTTTACATTCTGATTAAGGATAAATTTACTTTTATGCAATAATGTCTCCTAGAATGTGGGACATAAACTCAGCACCAACATTGTCAACAACTTCCTTTCCAATGTTAGTTTTAATATCTTAATGTTGACAGTATATCCACATCTTCTTTATTCTAGGCACTATGAACTTAATACACCAACTGCAAAACATATGCAAAACAAAATCCTACCTGATACCTTCACCTGGAAAGCATATATGGGATCAGGCTTTCTATTTACCAACAGACTTTGCACTAAATACATATCAAAATACTAACTGGTTTTCTCTGCGTAGTGAGTTTACAAATTATTTTAAATTTTATTCTGTGTTTATTAAAGAGCAAAAGATCACGCTGGAAATCCTGACTTCACCACTATATCATATATCCATGTATCAAAATTAGACTTGTAGCCCATAAATTTATAAAAATGTTTAAAAAGAACTAAAAGATCTTTCAAGTATTCTAAAATAAAAAAGTATGACTTCTGTAATAAGGAAAAATCCAATTATAAATAACCCATTGTAAAGGAAATTATAAACATAAAGAGAGATGTAAATTTCATTCAAATGACAATCCCTGCCCTTCTAAAGCTTATATTTAAAGAATTGTATATAATTACACAGCCACACATGATAGGCACAATTACCATTATTTGAGACTTGAAGGGCAATCACATGGTGAAAGCAGCTAAGAGTTCTAAGAATTATTTTAGTCAATAGTTGCTCTGAGGCTATTTTTAAGACACTAGAGGAAATTCCATACAATTATTGTTAGGCATACAAAAAATCTTGAAGCAACTGTTCAGATGTCAGTGACATTTTCATCTCTTTATAAGTAAAATATCAAACTCACTGTGAGAGAAGACAAGATACCTCTATTTTTAAAATACAGAGATATAAACCTGGTTCTTTAACGAATGCTCTTATGGTAGACATATCTAGTTTTTGTGTATTGGTATCTCTTCCTTTGTGGAATCACTCCAACTCTCAATCTAAGTGGCAGTTGTGGGACTGCCAATTGCAGTGCTACCCCACTGACCATTTCTTCAAATCCCTTCCCCCATCTCCCTCTCCCTCTACACACACACAATTATGGCCACATGACTTTGGTTTGGCCAAAGGGTACCCCATCCCCCTGGCAAGTGACTGAAGGCCAGTCAGCTTCCTTTCCTGGGACTGATCAACAACCTCTGGAAGAAGAAACCCTCTTTATTCATGGGTTGCTATTCTAGAATGACATAAACCAAAAGTGGCTGGGGGTGATGAGGGGTTACACAGAGGCAATTGTGATAGGAAAGGATGACGCCAATAACTAAAAGGAAGAAAATCTTAGAAGATGCAGAGAAAACTGATCATGTTGTTGGGCGCCTGCCCCAACTCTCCTAAATATAGCGCTATCTCTGGCAAATATCTGTATCTAAACGTAAATATAAAAGGCAAACACCAACCAGAAAAAACATATTAGCAAAATATATGACTAAGAATTAATAATTGTAATAATCCAAGTGCTCTGATTTTAAATCATTAAGCATAAAATGAATGATTGAGCAGAAAAAAAGGAAAAAGGCAGTATCAACAAAATGAAATTTATATGTGGACTCTACTTTGCTCTTTATGATTCCAAATTTTCTACAATGAGAATTTATTACTGTAATAATAGATTTAAAAAAAGCTTAAAGACATTAAAATATAAAATTAAATTTAAGAATGTTCCCTGGGATCAGTATGCAGGATGAATGGCTGGGTATGCAAGGAGTCAGAGATGTCAGACAGAAGGCCATGGGCCAATGGGTGTCCAGGAATAAAGAGGCATCTTTGGAGAGATCTAAACAGCATATCAAAGGAAACAGAAATGGGTTGCAGGGAGGTGCTGCCTACCATGGGGGTGAAGGTGAGTCAATGACTCCATTGCTTCCCTCCTGAGATGATGGTGTGACCCTGAAAAAGACAGATAGTACTGAGGAAGAGTTAATTTGGAAGTGGATGAGGGAGTATATTGATTCAGATAAAAATAAAAAGTATATGAAGCTAGAACCATAGAATGGCAGAGAAAGAAGATATCTTAGATTTGCCTAAAACAAGATTCTCATTTTATGATGAGTACACTGAGTCTGGAGCAAGCTAAGTGACTTGCAGGTTATACAACTATGGGCATAATTAGGAGTGAAAATTCAGCCTCCTCCCCACTATGCTCTTTTCAACCACATCACATCATCTCTCCAATTTGATCCATAGCTTTGTGTTCAAGAAAACTACTCTTGTGTTCCATGTATTCCATCTCTTCTCTCTAATGTAGAGTTAACAAGAATCAGTAATAGCTAATCTCTTACACAATTCATTGTATAATTACAAACACAATTATTACTGCCAGCATTGTCATAAAAATTGGTGACATGGACAGTATGTGTCATGCATTTGTACACAAATAAATATTAGTACAAGAAGATTCATTCCAGTGTCTCAGATAAGAATAATCATTTTTATGATGTGGCATGGAAAAATTAAGTACTTGAGAAAGTAATTTGTAGTGATCCTTTAATATGTTAGCAAAATTACTTAACTAGTTAGCTACCTCAATAGGAAGCTCTAAGTATCTATCTACATAGCTTGTGATATATTTTAAACATGTATTAAACATCTTGAACTTCACTGACATAGTGTCTAGTAATATGTGCTATGAGTAACTATTTTAATATGTTGGATAGTAAAACTAAATGTAACGGTTCCAACATTTCTCCTGGGAGTGATTTTGGCAGACATACGTTTTTCATCAGAGTTTCCAGCAGAAATCTTAGAAATTAAGGGAAAAAATAGATCCTATTATACCAAACAACCTTGCAAACCACAATAGAAAACAAATATTTAAAGCTGTTTTTTGTTTTGTTTTGTTTTGTTTTGGCAGCCTTGAAATAACAAATCTGAAACACTAGAAATGAAAGCGTATTTTGTAATGGAAAAGTCTAATACTGGCATGACACAATAAATGAGAATATTTAAATTAGAAACAAGAGATTAGGTAAAATCCTTTCTGAAATGAGTGTTCCCCCTACTCCTGAGGTTTTCCTTTAGCTGAGTGTGTGAATTTGACAGTCATTGTTTTATACACTTTCACTTACTGTAATGAGCTAAAGTTTTCATTCAAGTGTGGGTGACATGAAAGCTGGTGATGGACGTAGAATCATTCTTCTAGTTACCATAGCAACATCCTTGTCATCACCAAGCCAGGAGGTATGCTCAAGGTTTAAGGGACAATTCTTCAAGGAAAAGATTTTTGAAATCCTCAAAACTGTCTTTCAATTGGAATAGTGTCCTGGGGAGCAGAAATATGCAGCTATACATATCGTGAAATTTGATGAATTACTGAGGAAAAACTGTGGGATGAGAGAAGAATGCAGAGGTAATAGTAAGGGAAGCATAAGAAGAAAAATTGTTATTAGCTCCTTGTCTTTTACAATTCTCTGTTGGAGGCCGGACACAGTGGCTCATGTCTGTAATCCCAGCACTTTGGGAGGCCGAGGCAGGTGGATCACGAGGTCAGGAAATCGAGACCATCCTGGCTAACATGGTGAATCCCATCTCTACTGAAAATACAAGAAATTAGCCGGGAATGGTGGCGGGTACCTGTGGTCCCAGCTACGCGGGAGGCTGAGGCAGGAGAATGGCGTGAACTCAGGAGGTGGAGCTTGCAGTGAGCCCAGATCGCGCCACTGCACTCCAGCCTGGGCGACAGTGCGAGACTTTGTCTCAAAAGCAAAACACAACAAAACAAAAAATTCTCTTTTGGGAAGTACTTCATATGTTATAAAGAAGACTCACTTTCTACAAGGTTGGAGAAAATTACTTGGCTAAGTATGAAAGGTGCTTTGTTTGAAAGACAACTTCTCAAACATAATAAACAAAAGTTCCATGCCTTGTGCTAATGGAGATGCAAGCTTTTATAATTAAGTGGTAGCCATGAAGAACAATAATAATTTTATATGGTCTACGTTAGACTCGGACTTTTCCAACGAAGAGAGATAACATAAACAAATCATTGCAAATAGATTTTTACTACTGGTTGTAGAATGTGACCTTGTTTTACTACGGATAAGAATACATACATGCTTTCCTTTGGAAACTAGAGCTGAAGGCAGTACCATGAGCTGCCTTCCACAACCCAAGGAAAAACAAATCCTCAATTCCTTCCTCATTCACAGTTGATAAGAGTCTGCTCTGTTAGATTTCTAGTGGGGAATGTAAGAGAACCCCAATTGAGAGCTCACTATACTATGCCTACCTTCCCAGTGTCTTTAAGAACACTGCTTTCCATTTGTCTGTCAATGAACTTTTAGGTTGTTTCCATAGTTTGACTATTATGAATAGTGTGCTTCAGGGAATACCAGAATGCTAATATCTCTTTGAAACAATGGACTATTATTCAACTTTAAAAAAGAAGAAAATTCTGTAATATGTGACAACACGGATGAACCTTGAGGACATTACACTAAGTGAAATAAGCCAGTCACAGGCACATACTGTGTGATTCCATTTATATGAGGTATAGGCAAATTCATAGAATCAAAGAGTGAAATGATGGCTATTACCCAGGGCTGGGGTAAGGTGAACTGGGGAGTTGCTTGCTAATCAATGGGCATAAATTTTCAGTTATGCAAGGTGAAAGAGTAGAACTTATTCTACTTATTCTGCTGTGCAACATGGTACCTATGGTTAACGATACTGTATTGTACACTTCAAAACTTGTTAAGAGGGTAGTTCTCATGTTAAGTGTTCTTATCACAATAAAATAAAATTTTAAAAAATAACAGAGCTTTTTAAACCAGACCTGTCTGTCCTCATTTAACATGGTTGATTTTAAACATGGTTGATTTTAAACAAGGTAATGAACAGGTGAGAAAAACAGAGAAGACAAAATTTAGGAAAGACCTAAAATCAAAACTTTTAAAAGCTGAAGATAATTTTAAAAGTGTGGTTCGTTACAAAGGTAATTTATACATTTTATATAAAGCAATGTGAAGTTTTTGATTATTCCCATTCGAATAACAGGAATCTCTATACCATTATTTTATGTCCAAGTTTTGGGAATTAAATAGCAAAGGAAGCACAGATATAGATGTAGCTAGAAAAAATACTATCTTGACAGAACATGAGGAGAGCCTCGCAGCTTTCCATAAAACTTACTTTTCACATTCTAGTTTCTTAAAGTCCAAGAACTCAATTAGTGCAATTCCTACCAGTGCAAAGTCCCAGCATCAGTTCCTCAAGCTGGGAAGCTCATCTCATGGAGTAAATCAGACTTCCTGGCTGGCTTTAGTTTCCAGAGATGTCTGCCTTGTATTTAACCCAAAACTGCCTCTCAGCCTTTTCTGTTCAACAGACAGAGTTCTATGAGAAGCCTACTTCCACTTAAATGGTAACTTTATAGAATGTATTTGAAAGAAAAATCTATTCTATATCACTAGTAAACTTAAGCCAGATTAAAATATAAACAAATGTAACTCCTTTGTTTTAGTTAAAAGTAATCAAAAAAGGAGATCATAGGGTATTTTCCCTTGCTTTCTGATAAAAGTGCAGCACATCATTTTATCCATCTGGAGATCTTTTAGATTTCTAATAATTTCTAGAGTTAGAGATTCAAAAGCATTCTTCTGTAATCAATGTCTAAGGCCAGGGCTCTAGAATAAAGACTGGAAATTGTTAAGTCCACAAGCTGAATTCTGTCCACCAGTAAGATTTCTTTGACTCATGTAATGTTTTGAAAATAAACCACTTTCTTAAACTTTGGTGATCTCAATTTTTTAAAAATCCAGATTCCTGGTTCCTTGAGAGATTGGAAATATCAGACTCATGCTTCCCTGGCAAAAATAAGAGGATCTCAGGCCACGCGTGGTGGCTCACACCTATAATCCCAGCACTTTGAGAGGCCGAGGCGGGTGGATCACAAGGTCGAGATCGAGACCATCCTGGCCAACATGGTGAAACCCCATCTCTACTAAAAATCCAAAAAATTAGCTGAGCAAGGTGGTGCGTGCCTGTAGTCTCAGCTACTTGGGAGGCTGAGGCAGGAGAATCACTGGAACCCGGGAGGCAGAGGTTGCAGTGAGCCGAGATCGTGCCACTGCACTTCAGCCTGGCAACAGAGCAAGACTCTGTCTCAAAAAAAAAAAAAAAGAAAAGAAAAAAAGAGGATCTCTAGTTTGACACACTCTCCACCACTTCCTATTGCCCATTTTAGTAAGACTATACATCCCTGTCATTTATCATTGCATTTTCACTGTTGTTTTTCCCAAAACCTAACCTACTTTAGTTATTTATATTTCTTGCTAGCCTCTGTAAATATCTGAGTTTGAAATTCCTGTGCTAATCCATGGTTTCAACCATTTTAAAGTATGAAAACACAATATAATTATGCTTTTGATATCTGTTAATTGAAAAATGGGAAAAAATTATGTAACTTCAGCACTATTTTTAAATAAATTTATCTTTTATAAATCACAACTGTATCTACAAATATTTGTATATTTATATGTGAAGAGTAATATCTAGTTCATGGATGATACATAAAGCACACATGAAGCAGTGACCCTTTGCACTAAGTCTTACGTTTTCCCAGGGATCTGTGAGCCAAAGGTTGGGAATCACTGGTCTAGTAAAAGGAATTCTGGACTGGGAATTGGAAGACACAAACCTTAGTCCTATCCCCTCATTGAACAGGCTATGATTGGTGATACGAGGCAAGTCAAATAACCTTTTGTGACCTCAATTAACTTTGATGTCCTCATGAACAAAGTGAATAGACTAGATAATTGTTGAGAACATTTCCATCAATAAAACACAATGATATTGTGCCTTATGACTCCTTTTACCTACCATAAAAACCCAGATATCTACAAAACTCCCAAAAAGTATACTTTGATGGATTAAAGGAAAGAATTGCCATGGAAAACCTGAAAACACAATGAAAACTAACTCTACCATTTCCAGATTTAGACACAATACCATATTTTCTGTACCAAACCATGTTTGAAAAACTAGTAGTATATCTGCAAATAAATTCTCCCAAAGAGAAGTTCGTATTACAGATACATTTCACTTGAATTCAGATATTTGGGCTACATTATTAGAATGCAAGTTTATGGAAATGAGCACACAACTACTAAGAGTCAGAGTCAAAACCAGAACCCAGATCCAGTTGACTCCAAATCCTGTGTGTTCTATTACCACTGCCCAGGGTTTCGATGCTGAGAGAGCTTAGACTAATGCTAGGTACATAAATGTGGTCAATAAATATTGATAATCTGAGAATATTTATGATATAAGTCCAGTGATACAGCACACAATAGATCATTATTTCAGTATATACTGTAAAAAAAATTTCATATTATAACTGTAATATTAAAACACTGGACATCACTCCAACTCACAGTATCTTGCCTTAGAATTTCCTCTGTCGGAGAAGTCTGTAATTGTAGCAAATACAAGTTTCCTACCTAATGTACATTCTCACCTTCTATCTTCTAACAGAATCCTTACTTTGTTTATGACAAATATACACCCAGTTAAAATATGCACTCACCATATTATCTTGCAGTCAGAGGTTGCCATGAAACCCAGATCTAGCCAAGGATGCAAGTCTTCTGAGTGGGGCTTTCAAGAAAGCTATTGCTTTCCTAATAAAAAAGGACATATTTGGCTAGTATATGCCTTTTACCTTCATCCTTCCTCACTTCTTGCCCAAAGCATGGACACTTCTCCCAGGAGGAGAAGTGCCCAGCTCATGACCATGATGATAAAAACCACACCTAGGACAGTGAAGAAGGAAGTCAGAAAGGGCATGAATTCTGCCTGGACTTCTTGCTTAGAAAAATAAACCCCAGTTGTTATGCTAATATGGTAAAGTTTTCATTGCATACAACTGGGTATCCTAATGCATATAAAGGTATAGTAATTGATAATCAAATCAAATTATCAACAGTAAAATAAGATTTCGATAAATGTAAATTACAGTTATTAGGGTATTATCATGCCTCTGTCATGAATCACTGCATTTTTAGATACTTTGAGTTATTCATTCTCTAGCTTTACACTAAGCCTAAACAGATCTAGCCCTTGTTGACCTGGACTTTAAAGATACTATAGAAATACAGTGAAAATCAATGAGTAATAATGTGAGTAAATCAATGAGTAATAACAAAACATGTTTAGAAAAACAAATTTTTCCAAAGTAGTTTTTTGTGTCAAAAAATAACATTAAAGTCTTGTTTTCCTTTGTCTCCTGATTCAGAGCCTTCTGATCAATATACCCTAAAGCACTGGTTTGCTCCTAATAGGTCAGAGGTGTGCCAAGTTGCTGCTTCACCTCAGTCCACAGGTCAACTAGGTAGGACCTAGACTGGCCAGAGCCCCCAGGGCTGGTTGCCTTTGATCACAAGAGTCTCGTCCACTTACCTCAATCTATTATGCAAACATTCTCATTGTCTATGTGCACATGATGAGAAAAGGCTGGGGAAGCACTACCCTATATGACAGCTAGATGCTATCAAAATCATAATGGTGGTGGGAGAAAAATAGCCTATTTATAATACTAGATGGACCAAACATTAGCTAACACACATAACATCATTTTATTCTCAGCAAAATCAAGAATGGTCAATAGGGCAGTTATGTTTATATCAAGGTTCAAGAATGGATGATTTGCCCACTAACACTCACTGCTGAAAAACAGCAGAGCCCAGACTTTCAAATCAAGAATTCTAAATCAAAACACTACTTCTTTTGATATACCTCTCATATGATGACATTCCAAGTTTACACAGATCTTTAAAAATAGTGTTTTAATTTCGTTCTGTGAAGAAAATTCAAACAGTTTTCTTTGTTTTCTCTTGTGACTGCCATGCAAACACTAACGTATGTGGAAACTGATACTCTCCTTGAACTTAGCAGGACTGAGAAAGCATAACACTAATCAACATACTTGGCTGTACCAACTTTCTTTTTACAGTTTCCTACCCTCGAAAAGCAGAGAGCCAACCCTTGTTATTTTGTGTGAGTAGAAAAGTGAATTTTTGCCCATCACTCTAGAAACCTCCCCAAAAGTATCTATTAAAAAGTGAACAGAATAAAAGTAAAATAGTATGCTACCATTGAGTATGCTTAAATTTTGTTTTGTTTTGCTTAGTTTTGTCAGATATTTTTATTGCCTTTCCATACAAGGGAAGAATACAGAGAAACGAAAGAAACTGTCAAAAGTAAACTACATATTTAACAGATAAAAGAAAACATAAATTTCAATCTACAGGGCAATCACTGTCAAGAGATATTATTGAAATAAACAAAATTTAAGTTTCTTAGCCGTGTTTTAGAAAGCTGGGCAACCAACAGATTTCAAAGGCTAGAAGTAATACTTTAATTTCTTTATAACAACGCAGAAACAAAGAGGATACATTCATAAAAATAGGGAGGTATGGCAAGATCTATAAGTAGCTAATATAGACAGATTAAAAGGCATAGGCAATATCTAACGTATTAACCAGAATATTAATTCTCTGTTCAGAAAACAAGAACATAATGGGATGGTTGAGCGTGCATGGTATAAAATGATATATGTAAGCAAACATGAGTTACAGAATATAATACATGAAATGGTAACCAGAGGTGAGCTTGTGGCAGGTTTAGAATATCATGTTTAAAGACATGAACTACAGATCCCGAATACCTGGGCTCAATTCCAGGCTCTACTGTTTATCAGTTGGGTGACGTTAACACACTTAAATTTTTAGTATACAAAAATGGTTACTTTCTTGATCCTATGAACAGTTAAGATGGTAATGCAGGGTAGATAATCATACACCCAAAAGATGCAATCCTGAGCTCCCTAATACTTAATGTTGAAATCCTAAAAGATCAGAACCTTTAAAGCTAAAATCCTAAACATTGCAATCCTAAAGTATAATTCCGGAAAAAAAAGTTTTTAATCTTTAAAGATATTTACATTTTTAAAAGGTGATTTATTTGATAAACAACATGACAGAACACTCCAAAAGCCACTTTACACAATAAAACAGCCAACAATAATATCTATTTTTGCAAGCATAAACACTCAGGTATAATAATAACAGTCAGAAGGGTATAACAGTTAAGATGAGAGGAACTATATTTATAGAGAAATAGGGTCAAAAAGGAAAAATGTATAAATATATATATATCTCTAATTGGTAATAGCATGCACCCAGCTTTATATAACTGCAATCATCTGAATTACCATGATGAACAACCTATGTCTTTTGACAAGATCGATCAAAAACCATGATGGCTCAGACAGGAAAAAAAAACAACAACAACAACAAGTCACCACCCACAAGAGCCAAGGTTTCGAGAAAATTTGTCTTTCACAAGTGCAAATGTATGAAAACGACACCTCCTCATTTATTGAGGAAGTTTCGATGTTTTTATATACATGCACAATGCTTACACACAAAGTCAATGTTGTGATAATGTAGTTCTGTGGAGTCAAATGTGAAAAAAAAAAAAAACAAACATTAAATGAGTTAGAACTCTTTGAAAGTCTCTACACATTTTATATCTCCAATTTATACTGGATGTTGGTAACATGGCTCAGGCTGAAGAAGCCTCAGGATTCTGGGGATCAAAGATATAAGTTCTGCAGTCTGAAGTCCAGCAAGCCTGGAGTTCTGATGTCTAAGGCAGCAAAAGAAAAAATATGTCCTAGCTCTCAGAGAGAGACCAATTTGCTTTCTGTATTATTATAGTTCTATCCCGGCCCCAGCTGTTTGGATGGTGCCCACCAACACTGAGGGGCAGCTCTTCACCTAATCCACTCAGGCTCACACACTAATTTCCTCTGCAAACACCTTCACAGACACACCCAAAATAATGTCTTACCAGATGTCTAAGTATTCTTTAATACAGTCAAGTTGACAAGTAAAATTAAGTCCACAAGTCCAACCCGTGTCAACTTGGCAACCATGCACATCTTCTTAAACCCTACTTAATTTCCAAATAAAGACAATAACAAGATAATAGTTCCACCAAACATGATTCAACTATCCTGTGTTTGTGATTTTCAGGATTTTAGATGTTAGGAACTTAGGCTTTAGGGATTTTGATCTTTCAGATATCAACACTTCAAACTGGTGTTCAGAAATGTGTCTTTTAGGATTATCCAAATCTGTAAAACTAAAGCACTGTATAAAAAGTAGAACTGTCATTTGATTGTTAATCGATTCCTCATTTTCAATAATTCATTTTAACCAAATTTTCATCAACCACAAAATGTGCATGAGGCAAAAAATAAATTTAGACACTCAGTAACAAGAAAACCAAAACTATACATCAGAATAACATGAGTGCAAACCTTATGCCAACTTGCCAACAGCAAACTGTAGGCAAGTTCACTGTAAAAGCCAGGTTAACCTAGTTCCACCACACACAAAGCACATTTGGAAGGCAATTCAGTTCTTTCAATATGTACTGGAATATCCTTTCCTATTCTACAAGACCGAGTCAGAGTCACCACTGCCCCAACACTATGCTATTAGTTTTTATCCTGAGATGTAAATCAATAATCATTTCAGCAGCTAACTGAAAACATAAACCCTTCTTTTAGTACATTTTGATTTCTTGACATACTTAGCAAGAGATATGTCTATACTGGCCAAGAAATAAAGTCCTATTGGTCTTCACAAAGGCTGAAACAATGTGTGTGTTGTGTTCCAGTGGTAAGTTTGAATATGTCAAATTTAAGTAACATCTTCTTTACCCTGTTCAAAGTGTATATCCAAAGTTAATCTAAGCAGCAATGTGTACTTAGTATTATGTCTCTAAAATTTAAAAATATGCTAAAATTTCCACAAGCTCTTATTTTTTAATCTTTAATCTGAGTTTACAAATTTTCCTAATATTAGTATGAATGCACAGAAGTATTTTAAAAGCAAGAACATGCATATCCTAAGCAACCATAAATAGAGAAACTAATTAAAAAATGAAGTGCTGGGCCAATGAACACCTTGAGTGAATATCAAATGAATACTCTTACAGCATGATTTCAGTTCCAAAAGTACCATAGCAACATATAAATGTTAGAAAAAGCAATCCAAATAACCTTGGTTAAAACATGTCATCTCGTTAACCTGTTTCCGAAATTATGCTTCTTAGGAATAATTTTAATTAAATTCTCCTAGTATTCAAATTTACTTTGAATCCCAGCATGCTTCCAAGCACTGTATAAATCATATTAAAACTTTCTAAGTTGAAATTTATTTATGGCCAAACACATGCAATCACATATAGTGTTATGCTTAATGAAACAGCATTAAGTTTTTCTTAAATGGATTTTAAGTTGGCAAACAGGTTTTATACTAAGCAAGAAAACATTTCGTTTCTGTGGAAACTTCATTCAATTTCCATCTTGACCGGGTTTCATTTTCTATAACCAATCATAAGAAAGGTCAGCAGTGGGCACAAAGCAAAGTTCACATGCACGGGAGACTAATGCTCACAGCCGCACATCCGGCTCCCGAGAAGTCTGGACACTCCTCCCAGAGAGGCCCAACAGAGGACAAGATGAAAAGATGGAGGATATACAAGCTGCCTCCACTGCAACTTCCTGAATGAAGAAGTCTTCATACACCTAAACACACCCACACATGCACACACACACATACAAGCAAATGAATCGAAATTTGGTACATTTTTAAAGTACTCACATTTCATATAGAACTTTTAATAACTTCTTACTTTCAGACAGACACAGGCTCAATCCATACTCATGGAAATTAGCTTTACACAAAATATAAATAATAATATTGAATTTGATACAAAATAACACGAGTGCCTTCATGAGTTATATTGTAGTTATTATTGGAAGTGAAGGTAGTTAGATTTTATGATGTTTAATCATATTTCCCTAAAATTAGCAGAACCTACTTTACTGGGATGTTTAGGTATTATTCTAGATAATACTAATTAATTCAAATTCAAAATAAAATAAGAAAAGTTAAAATATAAGGCTGGGCATGGTGGTTCACAGTCGTAATCTCAGCACTTTGAAAGGCCAAGGAGAGAGGATCGCTTGAGCCCAGGAGTTTGAGACAAGCCTGGGCAACATAGTGAGACCCCATCTCTATTTAATTTTAAAAACACACACACACGTAATATATGTGTGTATATATATGTGTGTGTATATAAGTATATATATATACTTGGACTTACATATATTATATATACACACAAATATATATACTGGACTTATATGTATACATATACACAGGTATATATAAATTGGAAATTGGAATATATATATAATACATACATATAAAAACACTACTGAAAATGGCCATTTCCAATCCTATAATATTGTGTAACATCTCAAATAAACAGTTTTAAAGTTTGAAATGACAATCTCACAGAGAATATATCAATAAAACTCTTTGAATAGGATGTACTACATTTTATTTTCTTTACAGATTATATGCTCTGTATTTTGCTATTTTAACAAGGTCTTGGCTCTAAGGAATATTAATTCTGAAAAGCAATTAGAAGGGAGGCCATATCACTACCATGCCATTGCGGAAAAATACTGCAGTGGAAACCTCTAACCCTATAGGCCAGGGGTCCCCAACCCCGGGCTGCAGACAGGTACCCGTCCGTGGCCTGTTAGGAATCGGGCACAGCAGGAGGTGTGCAGTGGGCAAGCCAGTATTACTGTCTGAGCTCTGCCTTCTGTCAGATCAGTAGCAGCATTCGATTCTCACAGGAGTATGAACCCTACTGTGAACTGCACATGTGAGGGATCTAGGTTGCATGCTCCTTATGAGACTCCAACTAATGCCCGATGATGTGAGGTGGAATAGTTTCATCGTGAAACCACGCACCTCCATCCCTGTCCCGATGGCTGCCCTTGGTGCCAAAAATGTTGGGGACTGTTGCTATAGGCTGGCTAGCATTCATCAGGCCTCATGAAATTCCAAACAACTCCAGTGAAGACAGTTACCTCCTCTTCCCAAAACAGTATTTATTTTGAAACCTGTTTTGTGTATTAGTGATGTTTATGTCCCATATCTTTGTTAGACACTCACCTGTAATTTTTTGCAGCAAAGGTGACAATTCAGATTCCTCACAGAAGACCTGAGCCAATGCTTTCTTGACTTTTTCTTCTGCTTCACCCAGGTCTTTGTCTACTGTGAGCTCTCCAGTGACAGAATAAATATATATGAGAAGGATCAGCAGTTCCTCAGGGCTGTAGTCCTCATTGGTTCTCTGGGTTACAGGCTTAATCATGGGCAACAGCTGATTTAACACAACGGACATTGCTGACTCCCCAATACTCTAAAATAAAAAATGACATGAAAATATGTCAATCTTGTACAAAGATATAATTTATGGACTACATTAGTCTAATGATAGCTTTCAAACAAGTCTGTATGTGATATTTACTGGCTGCATTGCTTTTTATTTGTGTTTCTTGTCCTGAAGAGAATACTACAAGAAGTTTGGCATTAGAGTTTTTGTTTTGAAAGTCCTAATTTATAAAATGCCTTGTCAAGTTGTAGATTCCATTATATCATCTTAATATTGCTTAAACAAATAGGAGTCCATTAATTTTAAAGAAAAAAAATGTAAGTACTTCAGATACTTGAAATTTTTTTAAAGAGATGTGGTATATTTGTAAGATAATATTACTTAACAAAAAAAAAAAAAAAAAAAAAAATGGCAACATCTATATATCCAAATGAATGCTGACACTGCTTCAAAGGAATCACCTCGGATTTTCCAGCATATTCTTTATAATAGTCTCTATATCAGCAAACATTAGCCAGAATACTTTTAAAACAACAAAAGTCACTTTCTGCTAAATCTGATGAATAAAATATGGAATCAAACAGGGTAATGCCACTTAGGGTTCAAAATTTCTTTGAGTGAGTCAGTAGATAACTCGCATTAAATTTTAAAAAATGCCTTTAGCTCTTCCCCAACTTCTTGAGCGATATTTAGGAGAGGATTTCAAAATTCTTTGAATGTGATAATAGCACTGTATTACTGGAGAAACTGTAATATGTACAGAAACTGTACATATTTCTATCATAAATTCTGAGATTTCAGTGAATACAGAAGTCTTCATCTTAAATAATATGATTTAATTCCTCTTAAAATATAAAATAATCCTATAAGATAAAACTCTACACTTTGTATTTACATTCAAATCAGGGGCCAAATTAACACAACTTGCAACTTACATTAACCATTCATTGAGCACCTACTATGTTGTAGGCACTAGTCTAGGAATACAGCAGTGCATAGAACAAATTCCCTGCTTTCATAGAGTTTACATTGTAGTTAGAGAAAACAATTAAAAAGCAAAAGAAGTAAAGCATAAATGGCAGCCCACCCTTATCTATGGTTTTGCTTTCCATTGTTTCACTTACCTGTGGTCCAAAAATATTACATACAATAAGATGTTTTGAGAGAGAGAGAGAGAGAGAGACCCCATTCCTATAACTTTTAGTATTGTATATTATTAGAACTGTTCTAATTTTTATTAGTTATTGTTAATCTCTTACTGTGCCTAATTTACAAATTAAACTTTATCACAGGTATGTATAGAAAAAAACACAGTATATACAGGATTCAGGACTATGCATAGTTTCAGGAATCTACTGACAGTCTTGGGTCTTGGAACATATCCCATGCAGTAAGCAAGCAGGGACTACTGTAGTATATTAGAGTGGTAAGTGCTATAAAGAAAAATAAAGCAGGAAAGGAAACACATCTTAGGATGTGCGTCTGTGTGTATGAATATGCACACACAGTTTGGGGCTGCAGTGAGCTATGATTGTGTCAGTGCACTCTAGCCTGCGCAACAGAGTAAGACCCTGTCTCTAAAAAAAGTTCTTTTTAATGCTCAAAGAAGAAAAGCTTTATTGTGGATACAGTTTACGTAGAAAAAGTCATGTTAAAAGGAAATATTAGAATAAAGAAATACCAGTAGAAACTCTTCCTCTTTTTGAAGAGAAAGTTAACAGCAAACAGCTCAATGTTGTTCTGTGCTGAAATGATTACCCAAAATGAGCTTTTCTAGTCAAGCCATTTCCACACCTGGAAAAATTTGGATAGATCATCTCAAGGTTAAGGTTCATGATTATATTTCATACACAAAAAACAGCTGTTACCATTTATTTCCACTAAAAATCTTGGATGTTCACAATGTACCATAGAAAAATAAAATGTTCAGTCCTTGGAATGGATGAGGTAAAAATGGAAAAGAACAGAACAGAGATTTTACTGTCACATGGTGACAAGACACAATTTACCAACTGTGAACACACACATGCTTCCAAAGGACCAGGGGGCCGAAAGTTTTGAAGACACCCTACGGCTGCCCTATAGCTTCAGGACTCTCTAGAGCAGGGGTGTCCAACCTTTTGGCTTCCCTAGGCCACACTGGAAGAAGAACTGTCTTGAGCCACACATAAAATATACTACCACTAACGATAACTGATGAGTTTTTTAAAAATTGCAAAACAATCTCATAATGTTTTAAGAAAGTTTATGAATTCCTTTTGGGCTGCTGCATTCAAAGCCATCCTGGGCCACATGCAGCCCATGGATCGTGGGTTGGGCAAACTTGCTCTAGAGGAACCCTCAAGTGTTTCTTTGCTTTATAAGCTGCCAAAAGTAATTTAAAAGAGTCTTGTGGTTGGCCTGTTAAAAGAACGTCATGAAGGTTGCAGCTTTCATTTTTGCTGTTTACTCTATCACTAACTCCTTGGATGACAATAAACAGATTCCTTCATTGCTTTATGTCCCATTTCTAGAAACCAGGTGTATACATAAAGCATCTATTCTACAGGAGCCCTCTGGGTCTCCCCTCAGAGCAACATGATTATTATTATTATTTTTTTGGAGACGGAGTCTCGCTCTGTCGCCCAGGCTGGAGTGCAGTGGCCAGATCTCAGCTCACTGCAAGCTCCGCCTCCCAGGTTTACACCATTCTCCTGCCTCAGTCTCCCAAGTAGCTGGGACTACAGGCGCCTGCCACCTCACCCGGCTAATTTTTTGTATTTTTTAGTAGAGACGGGGTTTCACTGTGTTAGCCAGGATAGTCTTGATCTCCTGACCTCGTGATCCGCCCGTCTCGGCCTCCCAAAGTGCTGGGATTACAGGCTTGAGCCACCGCGCCCGGCCAGCAACATGATTTTTTAAAATACAGTTACAAAAAGTTTATATAGTTATAAAACAGAATAATCATCATGATCATTTGTAAAGATTCATTCACTAACATCTGGCCTTCAGAGCTTAATTTTCAAGTCATTGGTCTATGATATGTGCAAGAGAATAAAATCTCTCATTAATGATACCCTATCAGTATTCTGTTGTACATACCAATTTCTAAAATTACATTCTAAATCTGTTTCATGCATCCCAAGAAGCCTATAACTGATCTGAATACAAAGGCAGGAATATTGACCAGTCTTAAAGAGCCATCAGAGATGGTGGAATAAAGAGATTCTAGTTCAAAGAAGCTAGATTCCAACACTGATTGTTCCTCTAACTCCTTAACTTCTCAGGATCTCTTCTTTCTAAACTGACATGATCTGACCAGAGGATGGCTGGGCAATAAGTCATGTTACGCCCAGGTCTCCATTTTCACTTTCTTCCCCTTTTCCTTTTTTAAAAACTCTACCATTGCTGTGAAGGCAGGGATTCATACTCTTACTGCTGGCTACTTAGCAAAACATAAATGCTCAAAAAAGACCAGGTGTGGTGGGCTCATGCCTATAATTCCAGTACTTTGGGACGCCAATAGGGGAGGATCACTTGAGGCCAGGAGTTTGAGAACAGCCTGGGCAACATAGCGAGACTCCAGTCTCTACATAAAATAAAAAACTAGCTGAGCATGGTGGCATGTGCCTGCAGTCCCAGCTACTCAAGAGGCTGAGGCAGAAGGATTGCTTGAACCCACAGGTTTGGGGCTGCAGTGAGCTATGATTGTGCCAGTGCACTCTGGCCTGTGCAACAGAGCCAGACTAAATGCAATTGTAGTATCCTGGATGGGCTCTTGGAATAGAAAAAGGACTTTAGGGGAAAATTAATGAAATCTGAATGAAGTCTGGAGTTTACAGTTAATGTACCCATGCTAGTTTATTATATTTGATAAATGCACCACAGTAATACAAGATTCTAACAATAAGGTGAAGAATATATAGAAACTCTCTGTACTATCTTGGGAACTTTTCTGTAAATCTAAGCTATTCTCAAATAAAATGCTTAGGGAAGGTAAAGGAGGGAGAAGGAAGGGGAAAAGAAGAAAGGAAGGGGAAGGAAGGCAGGGATGAGAAATAAAGACTTCGTGGTCAGGAAGAACTCCTCACGACCAGAGCCATCAGCCAAGATAAGGGACTGACCCAAGAAGCCGTAAAGTCTCCATCAATGGCAAAGAGAGGCAGGGTGGTCATCTGCCGAAGATGAAGCAATGAGAACCCTCTGCCGCTCTGGCTTGGAAGGTAAGCTAGACTAGACCCTCTTAGTGCTATCCATAAAAGCATGGTTCTAAACTGAATGTTTATACATTTTCTGCTCTTCTCTATTCTTAGAATGGAACTTCTATAATAAGGAAGAAAAAAATCAGTGACTCCATAGATTGAAAATGTTTTAAAGGCAGAAGACAGAATCTCAAGAGGATTAATAATAAGGATGTGGGAATAAGATAATATGCTTGGGTTTCAATCCAGGCTGTACCACTTACTAGCTATATGACCTTGGGCAAATTATTTACCTTCTCCAAGTCTCAATTTCCTCATTTGGAAAATGGAAACAACACCATAAATGCCTGAATATTAGGCAATCCTATATCACAGCCATTCGTGTGCATAACATTGGGACAATTGGTTAAACTACTTTGCGGTTTCAAATGACATAATCCCCACAATAGGGTAGTCCTCATAAAGACTCAAATATAAAGTGATGCCCTATTTTCTGAGGGTCAATTTGGGGAAAGTACTTTACCTGATTTAGGAATATATAATCATAGCTTTTGCTTCATTAGGTTGTTCTGAAGATGTAACATTAGAAATGAATTACACAACACAGTGCCTCGCACACAGCCTCCAGTAAATATAAATTATTACTACCACGACTCCCACCTACTAATCCACAGGCTCCTTTCTTAGAACTGATTAAGATGGTTGGAAAGAGAATTAGACCTTCTAAGAAGAGGAAATTGGTAGTCTCAAAGGAGGGAGGGGAAGCCTAGAAATACTGGGTTTGAAATCACATCTTGGAACTTAACTGCAACAGTCAGTGAAAGGTCAAAAGCAATATAAACATTATTAAACACTGCCATTTAAAAAGGACACGCACAGCAAACCAGATCCAAGACCGAAAGAAAAAAGGTTTCCTTACAAAGTACTGAGATTAAGTTTCTCATTTGTTTTGATATAAATGGGCTTACTAGTAGGAGGTAGAAGACTGAAGCTGTGTCTAGAGTGACAAACCTTCTGTTTATCTGAAGTCTGGGGCTCCGGTTATTCTTGAATGAGTCCTCAGTCACTATGTGCAAAAGGCCCTCTGTAAAATATGTGTTTTCTTTAAAAAAGCTGATCTTTTTGGTTCAATTAAAATGCCACTGCAAAGTCAGAGTTTGTCTCTGTACTGGCTACCTTGGCAGGCATGAGGAGCAAACAGGCTTTATTCCATGTGGTTGCAGAGCAGGCCAGGCTGGCTGTACACCTGCTCTTCTGTGGTGCACAGCCTGAAGACACTCAATAAAACTCCAAATCATGCTAAGGTTCTGCTGGAGAACCCATCTCTGCAACTCATTGTGTTAGTTCATTTGTGTTGCTATGAAGGAATACCTGAGGCTTGGTACTTTATGAGGAAAAGAGATTTATTTGGCTCACAGTTCTGCAGGTTGTACAAGCATGGTGTTAGCATCTGCTTGGCTTCCAGTAAGGCCCCAGGAATCTTCAATCACAAAGGAAGGCAAAAGGGGTGCTCAGCACATCACATGATGAGAGAGAGCAAGAGAGAAGTGGGAAGGTACCACATTCTTTTAAACAACCAGATCTTTTATGAACTCAAAGCAAGAACTCATGTGTTACCATGAAGAGGACACTAAGCTATTCATAATGGATCTACCTCCATAACCCAAACATCTCCCACCAGGCCCCACCTCCAACACTGGGGATCACATTTCGGTTTTTTGTTATTATTATTTTTGACAAACCAGACTTTACTAAAATTTCTGTTCATGAGATGTAACTAATAAGGCAGCAAAAGGTAAATCCAGTCTCCAACATACACAAAAAACTTCAAAAAATCAGTACAAAGTATACCAAAGCTTGAGACTTCATGAAAGAGGATATCCAAATACCATTAGGCACATATACATGTACTCAGCATCATTAATCAACAGGAAAATGCGAGCTAAATTCACAGTAAATCCATATCATACTAACGGGAATGGCTAAGTGAAAAAAAGAATTAAAAAAGAACCTTCCAATATCAAATGTAGGCAAGGATGTGGAGCCACTAAACCTCTCATACATTGCTACAAGGAGTGAATATTGACATAAACACTATTAAAACCTGTTTTGTGACATCTTTAAAGCTGAACACAAGAATTTCTGATGAAACAGAAACTTCATTCTTAGGTACAAGTGTTTCTTTTTTTTTTTAATTATTATTTTATTATTATTATACTTTAAGTTCTAGGGTACATGTGCATAACGTGAAGGTTTGTTACATATGTATACTTGTGCCATGTTGGTGCGTTGCAACCATCAACTCGTCAGCACCCATCAACTAGTCATTTACATCAGGTATAACTCCCAATGCAATCCCTCCCCCCACCCCCCTCCCCATGATAGGCCCCGGTGTGTGATGCTCCCCTTCCCGAGTCCAAGTGATCTCATTGTTCAGTTCCCACCTATGAGTGAGAACATGCGGTGTTTGGTTTTCTGTTCTTGTGATAGTTTGCTGAGAATGATGGTTTCCAGCTGCATCCATGTCCCTACAAAGGACGCAAACTCATCCTTTTT
>NW_016809444.1:557857-576386 GCF_001698545.2 Rhinopithecus bieti
ATCCAGCTTTGATCCGTTGCTGGCGATGAGCTGCGTTCCTTTGGAGGGGGAGATGCGCTCTTATTTTTTGAATTTCCAGCTTTTCTGCCCTGCTTTTTCCCTATTTTTTTGGTTTTATCTGCCTCTGGTCTTTGATGATGGTGACGTACTGATGGGGTTTTGGTGTGGGTGTCCTTCTTGTTTGTTAGTTTTCCTTCTAACAGTCAGGACCCTCAGCTGTAGGTCTGTTGGAAATTGCTTGAGGTCCACTCCAGACCCTGTTTGCCTGGGTATAAGCAGCAGAGGCTGCAGAAGATAGAATATTGCTGAACAGTGAGTGTACCTGTCTGATT
The DNA here is from genome assembly GCF_001698545.2 of Rhinopithecus bieti. Classification (NCBI taxonomy): domain Eukaryota; kingdom Metazoa; phylum Chordata; class Mammalia; order Primates; family Cercopithecidae; genus Rhinopithecus; species Rhinopithecus bieti. Next base: position 558,190 of record NW_016809444.1, read on the forward strand.
CTTGCTTTGGAAGCTTCCTCTCAGGGGTTCACTCCACCATGTGAGGTGTGGGGTGTCGGTCTGCCCCTAGTGGGGGATGTCTCCCAGTTAGACTACTCAGGGATCAGGGACCCACTTGAGCATTCAGTCTGTCTGTTCTCAGATCTCAACCTCCGTGTTGGGAGATCCACTGCTCTCTTCAAAGCTGTCAGAGTGGTTTGCGTCAGCAGAGGTTTCTGCTGCTTTTTGTTGTTGTTGTTGTTGTTGTTGTTGTTTAGCTGTGCCCTGTCCCCAGAGGTGGAGTCTACATAGACAGGCAGGCCTCTTTGAGCTGCTGTGAGCTCCACCCATTTCGAGCTTCCCATCGGCTTTGTTTACCTACTTACGCCTCAGCAATGGCGGGCACCCCTCCCCCATCCTCGCTGCTGCCTTGCGGTTAGATAGCAGACTGCTGTGCTAGCAATGAAGGAGGCTCCGTGGGCGTGGGACCCTCCCGGCCAGGTGTGGGATAAAATCTCCTGGTGTGCCCGTTTGCTAAGACCCTTGGTAAAGCGCAGTATTGGGGTGGGAGTTACCTGATTTTCCAGGTGTTGTGTGTCTCAGTTCCCCTGGCTAGGGAAAGGGATTCCCTTCCCCCTTGCGCTTCCCAGGTGAGGCGATGCCTCGTCCTGCTTCAGCTCTCGCTGGTCGGGTTTCAGCAGCTGACCAGCACTGATTGTCCAGTACTCCCTAGTGAGATGTACCCAGTACCTCAGTTGAAAATGCAGAAATCACCTGTCTTCTGTGTCGCTCACGCTGAGAGCTGGAGACTGGAGCTGTTCCTATCTGGCCATCTTTATCTGCCCCCCAGGTACAAGGGTTTCAACATGAGATTTGGAGAGGGCAAATATCCAAATATCATTCCATCCATGGCCTCCTCAAATCTCATGTCCTTCTCACAATAAAAAATACAGTCATCCCCTCCCAATAGTCCCCTAAGGTCTTGACTCATTCCAGAATCAACTCAAAAGTCCAAAGTCTCATCATAGACTCAGAGTAAGTTCCTTTCACTTACAAGCCTAAAAAATCAAAAAAAGCTATTTACTTCTAAGATACAATGATGGTATAGAAATTAGGTAGATGTTCCCATTCCAAAAGGGAGGAATCAGCCAAAAGAAAGGGGCAACAGACCCTACACAACTCTAAAACCCAGCAGGGCAGACATTAAACCTTAATGCCCCCCCGAAAAAAATCTTTGACTCTATATCTCACATCCTGGGCACACTAGTGTGAGAAGTAGGCTCCCAAGGCTTTGGACAGCCCTGCTCTTGTGGCTTTGAAGGGTGCAACCACCAAGGTTGCTCTCATGGGTCACAGCTAAGTGTCTGCAGCTTTTCCAAGCTCAGGATGCAAGCTGCCAACGGCTCTACCATTCTGGAGTCTGGAGGATGGTGGCCTCCTTCCCACAAAGCTCATCTCAGGAGTGTCTCAGTGTGGAATCTGTGTGGGCGCACCACACTCACATTTCCCCTCCACACTGCCTTAGTTGAGTCTCTCTTCAGGGGCTCCACCTCTTCAACAGGTTTCTGCCTGGACATCCAGGTTTTCCAATACATCTTCTGAAATCTAAGGGGAAGCTGCCAAGCCTGCTTCACTCATGCACTCTGAGTGCCTACAGTCTTAAAACCATGTAAAACCTGGCAAAGCTTATGGATTGTGCCCTCCAGAGCAGCAACTAGAATAGTATCTGGGGCCCTTTGAGTCACAGCTGGAGTTGGAGTGGCCAGGATCCTGGGAGCAGTGTCCTGAGGCTGCATAGGGCAGTAGGGCCTCAGATCTGGCCCCTGAAACTTTTGTTTCCTCCTACACCTCTGGGCCTGTAATGGGAGGGGCTGCAAAGGAGATTTCAGAAATGCTTTCAAGGCCATTTTCTCATTGTTTTGGATATTAGCACTTGGATTCCTTTAAGTCATGTAAAATCTCTCTAGTAAGTTGTTGCTCCACAGTCTGCTTGTATTCCTCTCCTGAAAATGCTCTTTCCATCTCTACTACATGGCCAGATTGTGACTTTTCCAAATTTTTATGCTTTGCTTCCCTTTTAAATATAAATTCCAATTTTAAGGAATTTTTTTGCTCCTATATCTGGTCATAGGTTGTTAGAAGCAGCCATATCACATCATGAATGTTTTGCTGCTTAGAAATTTCTTCTACCAGAAACTCTAAGTCATCTTGCATAACATGAGTGACCATCACTCCAATTCTCAATAACTTTCTCATTTCCAATTGAGACCTCATCAGCCTGGGCCATCACTGTCCATATTTCTATCAGCATTTTGGTCACAACTACTGAACCACTCTCTAATAAGCTCCAAACTTTCCCTCATCTTCCTCTTTTTTTCTGAGCTCTCCAAACTCTTCCAGCCTCTGCCCATTCCCAAGTTCCAAATCCACTTCCACATTCTCAAGTATTTTTATAGCAATACCCCATTCCTGGTGCCAATTTTCTGTGTTAGTTTGTTTGCATTGCTATAAAGAAATACCTGAGACTGAGTAATTTTTAAAGAAAAGAGGTTAATTTTGCTCACAGTTCTGCAGGCTGTACAAGCATGGCACAAGCATCTGCTCAGCTTCTGGTAAGGTCTCAGGAAGCTTTACAATCATGGTAGAAGGCAAAGCGTGAGCTGGCCTATCACATGGTGAAAGAGAATGGAGGTCAGGGGAGCAGGTAGCATACCCTTTTAAACAACCAGATTTCACATAAACTCTGAGCAAGAACTCACTCACTACTGTTAGGAGGGCACCTAGCAATCAAGAGAGATCTGCCCTCATGATCCACGTATTTCCCACCAGGCTCCACCTCCAACACTGAGAATCACATTTCAACATGAGATTTGGAGGGGACAAATATCCAAACTATATCATCCTCCCAATTTCAGCCAAGTCATGGTGTGTGCAGGTGCATAGGATGTTGCCAGTGGGAGCCTGACAGAGTGCCCAAAGGAGCCCATATCCTAGTCCCTGGAATCTGTGACTGTGGTACTTTACACAGCAAAAGGGACTTTGCAGATGTGATGAAGGTTGCAGATCTTCAGATGGGAAGATTACCTACATTATCTGGGTGGGGCCAATCTAATCATATGAGTGCTTAAAAGTTGAGGACTTTTCCTAGCTGTGCTGAAAGAGAGATGTAATGATGAAGAATCAGAGAGATTCAACATTGCTGGTTTGAAGATGGAAAAAGGAGGTCATGAGCCATGGAATGCCGGGGGCCTGTGGAAGCTGGAAAGAGCAAGGAAACAAATTATCTCCTAGAGCCTCCAGAAAGACAGGCAACCCTGATGATATCTTGATGTTAATCCAGTAAGACCTGCTGAACAGTAAGAGAACAAATCCGTGTTGTGTTAAGCCACTAAATTTGTGGTAATTTGCTACAGCAGCAATAGAAAATTAATACAAGTGGTTGATGTGAGGTAGGGCCTGAGAAGTTCTGCATCAGGGCACACAACTCAGGCAGAGAATCTGGTACATGGCAGTAGGATGCTGTGGTTTGAATGTTTATCCCCTCCAAAACTCAAGCTGAAATTTAATTGCTATTGTTACAGTATTAAGAAGTGGGACCTTTAAGAGATAATTAGGCCATAAGGGCTCTACCCTCATGGGTGGGATTGGTGCAGTTACAAAGCAGCAATTTCAGCCCTCTCTTGCTCTCTCGACCTTTCCACCTTTCTGTAAGAGAGAATGCAGCTAAAAGGCCTCACTAGGCCGGGCGCGGTGGCTCAAGCCTGTAATCCCAGCACTTTGGGAGGCCGAGACGGGCGGATCACGAGGTCAGGAGATCGAGACCATCCTGGCTAACACGGTGAAACCCCGTCTCTACTAAAAAATACAAAAAACTAGCCGGGCGTGGTGGCGGGCGCCTGTAGTCCCACCTACTCGGGAGGCTGAGGCAGGAGAATGGTGTGAACCCGGGAGGCAGAGCTTGCAGTGAGCTGAGATCCCGCCACTGCACTCCAGCCCGGGCGGCAGAGCAAGACTCCGTCTCAAAAAAAAAAAAAAAAAAAGCCTCACTAAACACCAGCACCTTGATATTGGACTTCCCAGCCTCCAGAACAATGAGCCAATAAATTTCTAGTTGTTATAAATTACCCAGTCTCAGGTATTGTTGTAGCAGCACAAAATAGGCTAAGAGACAGGGCTCAATACACACTTGCTGAATGATTAAATGAACAAGCAATAACATGCATGAATAGGCAATTCAGCTGTATCCATTCCATCTGTACCACTAGGGATCCAGTGCATGTCTTCAGGAATGTGATAGAGAGGAAAGGCACAGAGACACACTGAATTTAAAGCTTATTGCTTAATAATTTTACCTATAACTAGTCAGTTAAAAACTATGTAAGCTCATAATCCAATATTTATCAGATCCAGAATAATTATATAAGAGGACAGCAGTTTTCTAAGTTTGGTCCACAGGCTCCTGAGATCCCAGAGATTCTGTCAAGAGGTACATGAGGTCAAAATTATTTTTGTAATAATAGTAACGCATTCTTTACCTTTTTCACTGTATTGACATTTGCACTAATAGTGCAAAAGTATGGTGGGTAAATTTGCTGGTAACAACACAGATAAAGGCAGTGGCTCCAAATTAATACTCGTTGAATTCTTTACCACTAGGCTATATACTCACAGCTGAATTTTGTAAAAGCCAGTTTCACTTAAGAGCTCTTGACATGGCCAGGTACAGTGGCTCATGCCTGTAATCCTTGCACTTTGGGAGGCTGAGGTGGGCAGATCACGAGGTCAGGAGTTCCAGACCAGCCCGGCCAAGAGACCAGCCTAGCCAATATGGTGAAACCCCGTCTCTACTAAAAATACAAAAATTAGCCAGATATAGTGGCGGGCACCTGTAATCCCAACTACTCACGAGGCTGAGGCAGGAGAATTGCTAGAATCCGGGAGGCAGAGGTTGTAGTGAGCCGAAGATCACACCATTGCACTCCAGCCTGGGTGACAGAGTGAGACTCCAACTCAAAAAAAAAAAAAAAAAAAAAAAAGAAAAGAAAAGAAAAGAAAAGAAAAGAAAAAAGCTCCTGGCTGGCCACAGTGGCTCACATCTGTAATCCCAGCACTTTGGGAGGCCAAGGAGGGCAGATCATGATGTCAGGAGTTCAAGACCATCCCGGCTGACAAGGTGAAACCTCGTCTTTACTAAAAATACAGAAAAATTAGCCTGGCATGGTGGCAAGTGCCTGTAGTCCCAGCTACTCGGGAGGCTGAGGCAGGAGAATGGCATGAACCCAGGAGGCAGAGCTTGCAGTTAGCCGAGATGGCGCCACTGCACTCCAGCCTGGGTGACAGAGTGAGACTCTGTCTCAAAACAAATAAACAAACAAAAAGACCTCATAACAAAGTGGTCAAAATTATTAATCTTATTGACTTTCAATCCTAAATGTCTCTTTAATATTGTGCATGACAAAATGGGAATATGTATGAAGCACCTCTGCGATATACTAACGACAATGGTTATCCCTAGAAAAAGCACTTGTGCAACTGTTTTGAGTTGTGCGCTGAAGTAATCGCTTCTTTCATGCAATAGCATTGTTACTTGAAAGAATGACATAGAAGTTACAATTTTTCAGACTTGGCCATTTGGTACATATTTTCTCCAAAATGAACAAAGTGAGACTGTTCCTTCAAGGAAAACAACTGACATACTTACTGTTAATGTCAAAATTCTGGCAAAAATTGCAATTCTGGAAAACTTATATATGCCACTGCCAGATGATCTATTCTTAAAAACTCTTCTGATGAGATCAGTGGTGACATTAAATGTGATTTTTTTGAATTGCATAATAAAATGTGTCAACATTTGGAACATCTGTATAATTTGGTGAATCAATGTTTTCCAAATGACCAATGCATGATGTAAGACAATCAGGCATAGGCTAAAGATCCATCCAAAATACAAGGTAGACCAGTGAATTTTAACGTAAAAGGGTACAAAAAGCTCATTGATAGGGTTTCGAATGCCACATTACAACTTACCTTCAAGAAATCACTACTTGTAGAGTTTAGATATAGCATCAAACTAGCATATCCACAAACATCTAAAAAAGCCATCACAATATTCCTCCCTTTTCCAACTATATGTCTGCATGTGGCTTGATTTTTTTCATATTTTTCAACCAAAACAATATATAGCAGCCTATTGAATGAGGAAGCAAACATAAGAATCCAGCTGTTTTCTATTCAGCAAAACACTACAAATATTTTCAAAACTATAAACAAATGTCATCCTCTTTTTTTGTTTTGGAAATATGGTTACTCTTCATAAAATATGCTATTTATATGATGAATCAATGGATTTCTTATTTTTTAAATAGATACTTTTCAATTTTCTCAGTATTAATTTCCAACACAGTAAATATTAATATTTACCAATTTAAGAATATCAAATCCTCAAAAGAAAGCTTATTATTTTCTACTCTCTTATCCTCTCTCCACAGCTAAAATACAGATGAAGTGGTTGTAATCCAGTTTTGTCTACGTTGCCAGAGAGGAAGGCTGAGAAACAAGATAGAAGAAAGATTAGTTCCCTGGATCAGAGCTTCTCAAAACTTAATGTGCATGTAAATTATCTGTGCTCAGTTAAATTCATTAGGTCTGGGATGGGGCCTAAAGATTCTGCACTTCTAAAAAACTTCCAGGTTGATGGCAATGCTTCGGATCTTGTAGCTCCTTCGAGTTCCCTAGTAAGGTACATGACTGGCCCCAGAACCTCAGCCCAGGTTAAAACCTCCAGTGGAGGGATATGTAGTTCCAGCACAAATAATGTAGACCACATTTTGAATGGCATGTGAACTGGACCATCCAACTATTTCTAGACTGCAATGTCAAAGTGAAATAAGCTATCCTGTTTGAGTCTCTATAACACTTATTTTGGTATAGCACTTTAATCTGCATAATAATATAACACGTAAATACGTATCTCCAGTCAAATTTCTCTCCCTTGCTCCAAACCCAGCCAACTGCCTATTGGAGTTCTCCACTTGTATATCTCACCTGTAAATTTGATTCAATGTGTCTAAAGCTGAAATCACTATTTGTGCCCCCAAAGATGAAATCTTCTACATCCTATACTATTGTGTGGTACCATACTCTTCCAGTTGACCAAGTCAGAAACTTGGACTCTACCAGAATTCTCCCCTGCCCCTGACACATCAAATCAGCCAAGTCCTGATGATTTTTATATATCCATCCCTTCTTATCCATTCCTTCCCCTACTGCTTAAGTTGTAACTACCATCATTTCTAGCCACAATATATCTCATTCTAAAACAAAACACTGATCCACTTAAAATTATTTAATGCTAAATAAAGTCCTCAAGAGAAAGCCCATAACATTACATATGCTTTCCTTTTATCTTCTTGGCCCCAATTAACTGCTTAGCCTCAACAGTCATGACTTCTTTTCTCACAGATTACAATTAAATTTTGCTGAACTACTTGCATTTGCCTCTGTGCTTTTGTGCATGCAAATCTCCCTGCCTAGAATGTTCTTTTCCCTCTTCACTTTGTGTCAGGATTCAACCTAAGCATTATCTTCTTTGACCTTCCCTAAATGGGTTAAATGTGCCTATTTTGCAATCCCAAAGAAGCCTCTATTTCTGTCTACCATGGCTCTTATCACCCTAAATTTAATTATCTATTCATATCTAGCTCTCTTCTAAGACTGAAAAATCCTTGATAGCGAGAACCACATCTTATCTTATTTCCAGGACCTAGCTCCACCCTTTGAATACAGTTGGTATTGAAATCATACTTGTCTCTACAATGAAATAGCTGACATTAGAAAAAGAAAAAAATAAACATTTATAAAGATATAATTGTAGATTATCTCATTTAATCCTCCTAATTACCCTGTAATATGGGTATTATTATTACAGAGAAGGAAATAGAGTTTGAAAAAGATTACTTGTCAAAGATACCAGCTGGTGAATGTTTGAGCTGGAATCCAACCCAATGCCATCTTTCTTCAAAATATACATCGAGTCTACTACACATTTTCATCTCCAGTGCTTCCCAGTCAGAGGAAAGCTAGAGTTTGCAGGGAAGGGGAATCCAAATCCTTGGAACAAGGATGATTATGACAAGGATTCTGACTAGGACAAATAATTAAGGGACCCAGCTTATAAGACAATAGATAAATCACATGAGAGCAGAGGCAGTAGCAGGGAAACTTTAGACATCAGAGGTAATCTACTGACTTGTGGCTCCTTAGAGTTCTCTGGTAAGGTACATGAAGGGCCCAAAGTCTCAGTCAAAGTTAAAACCTCCAGTGGAGGGAAACCAGATTTTCCCCACCCCCTTGGCACATAAATACCACGTGCCACAAATATTAAGGAAGATATTCCCATCCAGGATGTCACCATGCCCTAGTGACATCTGGCTGGGACCTAGGACAGCCAGTGCTCCTGGGCCGGTGACCATAAGTTCTGTGAACTCAGTATATGTTGTGCAAATGCAGTATTTTGTATGTATATCTACAACTATATGAAAAAGGATGGGATGCACTTAAGAGATACGCACAAAAAATGCACGAAAGAGAATCAGATTCTGAAGTCATCTAACAGTGTAGAAATGGTCTCCATGAGCAGCTGATGTAAAGATGACAGACTGGAACTATGGCATGGGCTTCAGATGCAAAGAAGGGAGAGGGTGCTAGATCAATGTCATGGAAATTGTCAAGATAGATTTAGTTCCTTTAGCGATGGAAAAAGAAGAGTGGTAAGACAAGGCAGAGAATCATTTAGGGGGGTGTAGCCGGTCCATTGTTAGAACTTCTGCATTTCTTCTGACATGGAAGTCAGAGAGGTTTTGAGCAGAGAACTGGTATGATCTTGTTTTAAAGTGTTTCTCATTTGGGCCATGGTGAAGAGAATAAACTAGAGGGACAAGGGGATAGGCAGGGAGACAGGAAGCAATTGCAATAAACCAAGTGAGAAACAATGGGACTTGGATCAAGGAAGGAGCATTGAATGTAATGTTAACTGGTGGAATTTGCAAAGATTTTGAAGTTAAATGCAGTGGTTTGTTGATGGACAGAATATGGAGTATAAGAAAAAGAGTCCAGAATTATTCCAAGATTTTTAGAGGAGGTTGAGAAAAGGAAGAGGTGTTTCAAAGGAGAAAGCACAGAGGACAGAATTGGTGTAAAATGTAAGAATGGGACAGATATAAATATTTCAGAAAGTAGGATGTTTAAGCCCAGGACAATAAAAGAGAACAGAATTAATTGAAGGATTCTGGAGTGAGGAGCAAAATAATGGCAAGAGTGAGAGGCAGGAAAGGTAGAAGAATGCAACAAGAAGACGTAATAGACAGGATAAGCAGATGAAAATAAACACAGAAAAGTTAATCTAAAAGTATCAACGTGTTTCCCAAAATGTATTCCTATAAGGGGCACCAGCTGACAATCTGTGTCTGTGGAGCGTACAATTCTGATAGTGAGAAATAGTGAAGTCCCTGAGGAAGTATAAAGAGTCTGCAAACTTTCTCTTCTATTAAAAATGCCACTGGAGAAAAAAAATATGGTATATTCACACAATGGAATATTACATATCAATGAGAATGAATGTTCTGTAATTTCATAAAACAATAATACAGATGAAACTCACAAACATAATATATAATGGAAAAAGCCAGAAAAAATATATAATTATATCCACGTAAAATACAAAAGCCAGGGGAAATGTATCCAGATTTTCAGAAGTCCCTACTCCTTAGAGGGAGGGAGTAACCGGGACAGAGCAAAAGAGGGGCTTCCAGGGTTGTTGGTAATCTTCCAGGTTGAGCTGGGTGCTGATTACACAGCTGTCTTCAGTTAGTAAAAATTCATTGAGCTGTACTTTTCTATATTATATTTACTTCAATAAAAAGTTTTTAAAATGACATTAAACCGGCCATATTTCCTGTGTCCTGGGAAGAACAGAGCTATCTACTTAGAGTTCTTATTACAGATTAGCATTTATCCAAAGTAAGAGCAGGAAAACATAAGAAGCTTACAGGATTCATCAAATAATCTAATTCAGCTACAAGTACCTTTGGCTAGGAAGATAGGAAAAGGACTTGATTTCAGAGGATGGAAAGAATAACTTTCAATGGATGCTCAGTTTAAAACATGCATATGTTTTAAGGGAGATATAAACTTTTTTGTAATGTTTTTTCTCCCATCTCGGGAAATGATGTTATGCTGTGCTTCAAACAGAACTGCCAAGTTTAAGAGGCTGTTTTCTGTAAACAGGCCAGCTGAGCCATAAGTTGCATGAAACGACGGACAAGTGACTTCTTCAGAGAGCAGAACAGAACACTACAGGGAATTGGGAACTATGCATCCAACAAAACCGCCAGCCGTTCATCTTTATCTGGCCACGTTTAATGATTTAAGAACTCTTGTTGTCATGTTATCATCAATCAATTACAATGATTGAGCAGCCTCTAAAGACCCAGGGTTTTTAAAATGCAACAATCCGTGACCTAAATTTCCTGCTGATTCTGTTGGCCCCAGGTTAGGCCTGTTTGTCTATCATCAAGGGAGCCAATAGAAATAATAAAAACAGGTCAATACTGGGCTTTCCAAAGCCTTTATAAAAATATGCACACTTCTCCAACCAGTGCCAACTCAACAAGTCCACTCTTTGCTTGACCTCTTGGTAAATTCTGCCCCTAATTACAAGTATTTCACAGAATGTATACATTATCTAAAAACCTGTTTTTTGTTGTTGTTGTTTTCCTTGTTTGCTTATTTTTTAATCTGGCTAAGCAACCATTTTGCAACTCTGATCAGGCAACATAAATGATGTCATTTTGCTGTATTCAGCAAAGGAGCTACATCTTGGCAAATGAGAGGATATATGAGAAGATGAGAATCTAAATTTTAGCTCTCTGAATGGAGAATGTGAAACTGCACTCCCAAGGCTGTGCTAGAATCTGACTTCCAGGATCCACAGAACAAAGCAAAGACTACTGAATGTTTAAGAAGGAGGAAGAAAATGGCCAGTAAAAAAGGCCAGTTTAAAAGCTGTCTGTAGAAATGAGGGCAGTTATCTTAAGTGCTTCTTCAACCCATTTCCTATCACTTGTTTGGGAAGGAGAAGGGCATTTCAATGGCTGAGGCCTCCAGCTACCTTAGGAGAGTAACCAGCAACAGGGAAATTCTATTGGATAATGACCTCCCTGAAGAAACCTGCAGGCTCAGTGGAGCCGGGACAAGGCCCTGGAGTCCTGTTCTACAAGAATCCCAGCCAGAAGCTCTGCAAGTTAGACCAGCATATTTAAAAGCAATTTTGGAATGTTCTCTGCTCCAATGGAGAAGTCTGGACAAACTCCAGAAAAGGCTTGAGTGCTGGAATCAGGGCCCAAAGTCAAAATCACGAACATAGCAAATTGCCTTTAGGGGTTTCTATTTTTCTTTCTCTCACTTTGGCCCTCGTGCGTCTCCACCTAGAACTCACTGGCTTCTTCTGAGCATCAGCAAATGAACCATCCCTCCTCTAAGAAATGAATGACTGGATGGCTGCATTTAAAAAGGGGAGAAGAGGCCAGGAGCAGGGGCTCACATCTATAATCTCAGCACTTAAGGAGGCCGAGGTGGGCAGATCACTTGAGGTCAAGAGTTTGAGCCCAGTTATTGAGCCAACGTGGCAAACCCCGTCTGTAGTAAAAATATAAACAAATTAGCTGGGCATGATGGCAGACACCTGTAATCGCAGCTACTCAGGATGAGGCAGGAGAATTGCTTGAATCCGGGAGGTGGAGGGTGTGTGGAGCCAAGATCACACCACTGCACTCCAACCTGGGTAACAGAGACTCTGTCTTGGCAGGGGTCAGAGGGGAGAGGAGAGGAGAAAAGAGAACCAAAGAGGAAGTGGGATGATTCTTTAATGGTTAAATTTCTGGCCTGATGGTAGTTTGGCAGAATTTGGCATTGGAAGCCTTTCTGGATCTCTTGAAATAACATTTTACCGAAATTAACTGAAGGATACTTCATCTTCTCCTCCTCTTTTAAACATGTACTAGTCTATATTCAAAAGGAACATCTCATTTCCTTAAAGGAATAATATGAAAGGCTGTAATGAAGATTGCTATATCTCTTAACAGTAGCAAGGCATTTAGCATCTCTAGGTCTGAAGTTCTTGGTAAAAGGGAAGATAATACCACACACCTCACCAGGCTTTCATCGAAGAGAAATGAGATGAACACTCTATAAAGTACTGTATATTTGTTTTACTACTACATTTATTACTATTTTATTACCTTCTCCAAAAGGATGCTTCTATTTATTTAGAGAGAGGCTTGGTGTGCAAGGTGTATTTACGTTCCTCTAAAGATTCACCTCCCCACTGCCCCTAACTGCTGAGTCTTTACCACTTGTTCTGTGGAGCCCCTGAGCGACTGCTGTACTGTCTCACCCTTACACTGCCAACTCTTTCAGACTTCCCTCAGGACAACCTTGACATGGTTACATCACATCCACACGGTGTGAGCCACAGTAGCTCCACGTGCCTAGGTCCAGCCAGCTAGTCCCACGGAGGCTCTGGCTTCCAGTGTAGCCACCTAGAAGACCCAGAGAACACCATCTAGAAGTAAGGGCAGTATCAGCAGAATGCGGTGACTCATGCCTGTAATCCCAGCACTGTGGGAGGCCAAGGCGGGCAGATCACTGGAGGTCAGACATTCAAAACCAGACTGGCCAACATGGCAAAACCCCGTTTCCACTAAAAATACAAAACTTAGCCAGGTATGGTGGCGTGCCTGTAGTTCCAGCTACTCAGGAGGCTGAGGCAGGAGAACTGCTTGAACCTGGAGGTAGAGGTCGCAGTGAGCTGAGATCACGCCATTGCAGCCCGGGCGACAAAGCAAGACTCCAGAGTCTTAAAAAAAAAAAAGAAAGAAAAGGCAGTGTAGTCATTCCTTATGAGAAACTTTAAGACCAATGAGAAAGAAGAAGAGTAGAAAGAACTAACAGACAAATTCCTCACCAGCTTCTCCCTTACAAATGATTCTAAGCAGCAACAATGCTATAACAAGTCTCTTCAGATTTGAACCCATGACTGAAAAAGTTGTGTTTTTTGTGGAGCACTGGCCAGCTTGGCAGTGCAGCCCCTGGAATGTGCTTTTCTTCCTTCCCTAACTCACTCTCCTTGTTCCCTTACTCTTGCCGCTCCTGGGTTCCACCTACCTTTCCTTTTAAATGTTACCACAAAAATTTTGCCTCAACTCTGTTTCCTAGGAAAACAGGATGAAGATACTTAGAGAATGGCACAAAGGTGAATTAGGCAAATAGAAGCTTCCTAATGCCACTGAACTGTTTGAGTTTGCGTGGATTTCTGTGTGCATGCACTGTCTCTTCAACTGTATACTTGCATAAATTTTGGAATAGAAAATCCTTGAAGGGGAAGAAAATCCTTGCCTATCTTTATATGATTAATGAAAAACAAACACTAACCAGCCTGATTTTTTTAAAAAAAGAATCTCCTTATGGTTTTATAGATCATGGAGCTGTAATCTCAGAGAGCCATGGCGTGCAATGCAATCTCCACTCCTTGCACTGACTTGCACGGCCCTGCATGACCAGCTCTGCCTTCCTCTCCTTTTATCCAGTACCACTCTTGCTCCCACCCCCACTCTTCCCTTCTGTTTGCTCTAGCCACATTGGCCTCCATTCACCCAATTACCCTTCCCTGCTTTATTTTTCTCTATAGACCTTTTCACCATCTTACTTACTATAGGTTTTGCTTATTTACTTTGTTTATTGTCTGTCTAATTTCACTAAAATAGCCAGGGAGACCAGGATTGTTGAGTGTTTGAGTGTTTTGCTCATTGCTCTAGCCCCAGTGTCTAAAACACTTGATATATAGCAGGAAATCAAAATTTACTGAATGAATGGATGACTGAATAAATGAAGTCTCTAAATACTGACCCCTTCAAGATATGATTTTCTCCATCTCTTCTCAGAAGTACTTTTTAAAATTGTTGCAGTAAAATATAAATAACAGAGAATTTGCCATCTTTATTATTTTAAGTGTACTTTCTGTCTGTATAAATTTGACTATTCTAGGTACCACATATAAGTGATAACATACAATATTTGTCCTTTAGCATCTGGCTTACGTTATTTAGCATGTCTTAAAAATTCATCCATGTTGTAGCATGTGTCAGAATTTCACTCCTGTTTAAGACTGATTAATATTCCACTGTATGTATATACTGCATTTTGTTTATTGATTCATTTGTCAATGAATATTTAAATTGTCTCTACTTTTCAGATATTGTGAATAATGCTGCTATAAACACTGATGTATCAGATATCTTTATAAAGAGGTAAAGATGTATCTGTGTATCTTTTTGACACAAAGAAAAAAACAGGAGGAGACCTCAGAGGTCATGATATCTAATCTTGTCAATACACAATCTTTCTTTTCTTTTGTGGCAAAAAGAAAAAAAATCTGTGAAACAAACCAGCTGCTTCCTAGGTAGAAATCATTCACTCTGCATTGGTAATGGCTGGTATACCTTCACTTCATGTGTTTGAAATGGACCTGCCTTATAAGGAGGTACATAGAGAGACTGGAGGGCTGAAAGACATAACAAAAAGAGACAAAACTTGAAGTTACAAGAAAAAAAATGAGACAAACATAAACCGATTCTCTAGATTAAAAATGGTAAAATTAGTAAAAATGAGGATGAAAGATTATGGTAACCTGAAATAAAATATTTTCCCTACTCCATGTGCAAGTGGTAATATACAAACACAGAAAGCAAAGTGTTACCCATCCACAACCAAGGCAGCCAGCAATCAACACTTGGATTAAAGATAACACGAGGACCAGAGATCATTCTGAGGATCAAAAGATGGTCTAATATCAAAAATGCCCACCAAGGGATCCACACCAAGATGGCCAAATAGGAACAGCTCCAGCCTCCAGCTCCCAGCATGAGTGACACAGAAGATGGGTGATTTCTGCATTTCCAACTGAGGTACCGGGTTCATCTCACTGGGGCGTGAAGGACAGTGGGTGAAGGACAGTGGGTGCAGGACAGTGGGTGCAGCCCAACGAGTGACAGCCAAAGCAGGGCGAGGCACTGCCTCTCCCGGGAAGCGCAAGGGGAAGGGAATTCCCTTTCCTAGCCAAGGGAAACCATGACACACAACACCCGGAAAATGAGGTCACTCCCACCCTAATACTGCACTTTACCAAGGGTCTTATCAAATGGCACACCAGGAGATTATATCTGGCACCTGGCTCAGAGGATCCCATGCCCAGGGAGCCTCCCTCATTGCTAGCACAGCAGTCTGAGATCTAACTGCAAGGCAGCAGTGAGGCTGGGGGNAGGGATCCACACCAAGATGGCCAAATAGGAACAGCTCCAGCCTCCAGCTCCCAGCATGAGTGACACAGAAGATGGGTGATTTCTGCATTTCCAACTGAGGTACCGGGTTCATCTCACTGGGGCGTGAAGGACAGTGGGTGAAGGACAGTGGGTGCAGGACAGTGGGTGCAGCCCAACGAGTGACAGCCAAAGCAGGGCGAGGCACTGCCTCTCCCGGGAAGCGCAAGGGGGAAGGGAATTCCCTTTCCTAGCCAAGGGAAACCATGACACACAACACCCGGAAAATGAGGTCACTCCCACCCTAATACTGCACTTTACCAAGGGTCTTATCAAATGGCACACCAGGAGATTATATCTGGCACCTGGCTCAGAGGATCCCATGCCCAGGGAGCCTCCCTCATTGCTAGCACAGCAGTCTGAGATCTAACTGCAAGGCAGCAGTGAGGCTGGGGGAGGGGCGCCCGCCATTGCTGAGGCTTAAGGAGGTAAACAAAGCGGCTGGGAAGCTCGAACTGGGTGGAGCCCACTGCAGCTCAAGGAGGCCTGTCTGCCTCTGTTGACTCCACCTCTGGGGACAGGGCATAGACAAACCAAAGGCAGCAGAAAGCTCTGCAAATGTAAATGTCCCTGTCTGACAGCTTTGAAGAGAGTAGTGGTTTTCCCAGCATGGAGTTTGAGATCTGAGAATGGACAGACTGTCTGCTCAAGTGGATCCCTGACCCCCGAGTAGCCTAACAAGGAGACATCCCCCACTAGGTGCAGACTGACACCTCACACCTCACATGGCCGGGTACACCTCTGAAACGAAGCTTCCAGAGGAATGATCAGACAGCAACATTTGTTGTTCAGCAATATTTACTCTTCTGCAGGCTCCGTTGCTGATACACAGGCAAACAGGGTCTGGAGTGGACCTCGAGCAAACACCAACAGACCTGTAGCTGAGGTTCCTTATCATTAGAAGGAAAAATAACAAACACAAAGGACATCCACACCAAAACCCTATCTGTACATCACCATCATCAAAGACCAAAGGTAGATAAAACCACAAAGATGGGGAAAAGCAGTACAGAAAAGCTGGAAATTCTAAAAATCAGAGCGCCTATCCCCCTATGAAGAAATGCAGTTCCTCGCCGGCAATGGAATAAAGCTGGGCGGAGAATGACTTTGACGAGTTGAGAGAAGAAGACTTAAGACAATCAAACTTCTCTGAGCTAAAGGAGGAATTATAAACCCAGTGCAAAGAAACTAAAAACCTTGAAAAAAGATTTAACGAATGGCTAACTAGAATAACCAACGCAGAGAAGTCCTTAAACGACCTGATAGAGATGAAAACCATGACACGAGAACTATGTGACAAATGCACAAGCTTCAGTAACTGACTTGATCAACTGGAAGACAGGGTATCAGTGATTGAAGAACAAATGAATTGAAATGAAGTGAGGAGAGCAGTTTAGAGAAAAAAGAGGAAAAAGAAATGAACAAAGCCTCCAAGAAATATGGGATTATGTGGAAAGACCAAATCTACGTCTGATTGGTGTACCTAAAAGTGACAGGGAGAATGGAATCAAGTTGGAAAGCACTCTGCAGGATACTATCCACGAGAACTTCCCCAACCTAGCAAGGCAGGCCAACATTCAAATTCAAGAAATACAGAGAACGCCACAAAGATACTCCTCGAAAACAGCAACTCCAAGACACTAAATTGTCAGATTCACCAAAGTTGAAATGAAGGAAAAAATGTTAACAACAGGCAGAGAAAAAGGTCGGGTTACCCACAAAGGGAAGCCCATCAGATTAACAGTGGATCTCTCAGCAGAAACTCTACAAGCCAGAAGAGAGTGGGGGCCAATATTCAACATTCTTAAAGAAAAGAATTTTCAACCCAGAATTTCATATCCAGCCAAACTAAGCTTCATAAGTGAAGGAGAAATAAAAGCCTTTACAAACAAGCAAATGCTGAGAGATTCTGTCATCACCAGGCCTGCATTACAAGAGATTCTGAAGGAAGCACTAAACATGGAAAGGAACAACCGGTACCAGCCATCGCAAAAACATGCCAAAATGTAAAGACCATTGATGCTAGGAAGAAACTGCATCAACTAACGAGCAAAATAACCAGCTAATATCATAATGACAGGATCAAGTTCACACATAACAACATTAACCTTAAATGTAAATGGGCAAAATGTAAATGGCCAATTAAAAGACACAGACTGGCAAATTGGATAAAGAATCAAGACCCATCAGTTTGCTGTATGCAGGAGACCCACCTCACGCACAGAGACACACATAGGCTCAAAATAAAGGAATGGAGGAAGATCTACCAAGCAAATAGAAAACAAAAAACAGCAGAGTTTGCAATCCTAGTCTCTGATAAAACAGATGTTAAACCATCAAAGATCAAAAGAGACAAAGAAGGCCATTACATAATGATAAAGGGATCAATTCATCAGGAAGAGCTAACTCTCCTAAATATATATGGACCCAATACAGGAGCACCCAGATTCATAAAGCAAGTCCTTAGATACTTACGAAGAGACTTAGACTCCCATACAATAATAATGGGAGACTCTAACACCCCACTGTTAACATAGACAGATCAACGAGACAGAAAGTTAACAAGGATATCCAGGAATTGAACTCAACTCTGCACCAAGCAGACCTAATAGACATCTACAGAACTCTCCACCCCAAATCAACAGAATATACATTCTTCTCAGCACCACGTCACACTTATTCCAAAACTGACCACATAGTTGGAAGTAAAGCACTCCTCAGCAAATGTACAAGAACAGAAATTATAACAAACTGTCTCTCAGACCACAGTGCAATCAAACTAGAACT
>NW_016809444.1:577039-579977 GCF_001698545.2 Rhinopithecus bieti
CTCCTATTCAACATAGTATTGGAAGTTCTGGCCAGGGCATCAGGCAAGAGAAAGAAATAAAGGGTATTCAATTAGGAAAAGAAGAAGTCAAATTGTCCCTGTTTGCAGATGACATGATTGTATATTTAGAAGACTCCATCGTCTCAGCCCAAAATCTCCTTAAGTTGATAAGCAACTTCAGCAAAGTCTCAGGATACAAAATCAATGTGCAAAAATCACAAACATTCCTACACATCAATAACAGACAAACAGAGAGCCAAATCATGAGTAAACTCCCAGTCACAATTGCTTCTAAGAGAATAAAATACCTAGGAATCCAACTTACAAGGGATGTGAAGGACCTCTTCAAAGAGAACTACAAACCACTGCTCAATGAAATAAAAGAAGACACAAACAAATGGAAGAACATTCCATGCTCATGGAGAGGAAGAATCAATATTGTTAAAAGGGCCATACTGCACAAGGTAATTTATAGATTCAATGCCATCCCCATTAAGCTACCAATGACTTTCCTCACAGAACTGGAAAAAACAACTTTAAAGTTCACATGGAACCAAAAAAGAGCCCGCATTGGCAAGACAATCTTAAGTCAAAAGAGCAAAGCTGGAGGCATCACGCTACCTGACTTCAAAATATACTACAAGGCTACAGTAACCAAAACAGCATGGTACCGGTACCAACATAGAGATATAGACCAAGGAACAGAACAGAGTCCTCAGAAATAATTCCACACATCTAGAGCCATCTGATCTTTGACAAACCTGACAAAAACAAGAAATGGAGAAAGGATTCCCTATTTAATAAACGGTGCTGGGAAAACTGGCTAGTGATAAGTAGAAAGCTGAAACTGGATACCTTCTTTACACCTTATACAAAAATTAATTCAAGATGGATTAGAGACTTAAATGTTAGACCTAAAATAATAAAAACCCTAGGAGAAAACCTAGGCAATACCATTCAGGACATAGGCATGGGCAAGGACTTCATGTCTAAAACACCAAAAGCAATGGCAACGAAAGCCAAAATTGACAAATGGGATCTAATTAAACTACATAGTTCCTGCACAGCAAAAGAAACTACCATCAGAGTTAACAGGTAACCTACAGAATGGGAGACAATTTTTGCAATCTACTCATCTGACAAAGGGCTAATATCCAGAACCTACAAAGAACTCAAACAAATTTACAAGAAAAAAAACGAACAACCCCATCAAAAAGTGGGCAAAGGATATGAATAGACACTGCTCAAATGAAGACATTTATGCAGTCAACAGACACATGAAAAAATGCTCCTCATCACTAGCCATCAGAGAAATGCAAATCAAAACCACAATAAGATACCATCTCACACCAGTTAGAATGGCAATCATTAAAAAGTCAGGAAACAATACCTGCTGGAGAGGAGAAATAGGAACACTTTACACTGTTGGTGGGACTGTAAACTAGTTCAACCATTGTGGATGACACTGTGGCAATTCCTCAAGGATCTAGACCTAGAAATACCATTTGACCCAGCCATCCCATTACTGGGGATATACCCAAAAGATTATAAATCATGCTGCTATAAAGACACATGCACACATATGTTTATTGCAGCACTATTCACAATAGCAAAGACTTGGAACGAACCCAAATGTCCATCAATGACAGACCTGATCAAGAAAATGTGGCACATATACACCATGGAATACTATGCAGCCACAAAAAAGGATGAGCTCGTGTCCTTTGTAGGGACATAGATGCAGCTGGAAACCATCATTCTCAGCAAACTATCGCAATAATGGAAAACCAAACACCGAATGTTCTCACTCATAGGTGGGAATTGAACAATGAGATCACTTGGACACAGGAAGGGGAGCATCACACACTGGGGCCTGTCGTGGGGTAGGGGGGAATGGGGAGGGATAGCATTAGGAGATATGCCTAAAGTAAATGACAAGTTAATGGGTGCAGCACACCAACATGGCTCATGTATACATATGTAACAAACCTGTACATTCTGCACATGTACCCTAGAACTTAAAGTATAAAAAAAAAAATAGCTGGGTGTGGTGGCATGTGCCTGTATTCCTAGCTACAGGCTTGACTTGGTTAGAGCTCTTAATGTTTTTAAGGAAGAGCACCCTGGTCTAGTATTTGATTTTTGGAATCTGAATAAAAGTGAATTTGTCATTTAAAAAAAAAAAAATGCCCATAAAAAAAAAAAGACAGCACGTACTGAATTCTTTGTAACTCGGTCCACATGACAAGATAAAGCATTTGGTAGCATTTGGTAATAAGAGGATAGGGTTGTGAATAGGAGGGATAAAGGAGCTGTGATTTCATTCACTAAGTCAGGGGCCTTTACCTCCTATGAGAAGATGAGTATGTGATACTACTAATCATCTCTTCTTGAGATAAACCTTTCTAACCTGCTCCATCTAACAACAGCCCCTTTGCCTAGACTTCCTCATCTCCCTTTTTCTTTACGTGATAATTCCTACTTACTCTTTAATATGAATTCATATGTCCTTTCCTTCGTGAAATCTTCCCAGACTGGTCAGATCCTCAGCATCACAGACACAGATGCTCCCTCCTGCGTACACCCAGAATACTCCGTAGCCTTTTCTACTCTAGGACTTAGCCCACTGCCTTATAATGATTTCCAGACATTTATTTTCTCATTAGGCTAATGTGTCCAAAGCACATGACTTATTTATTTGAATGTTATAATCTTGTGGTAATTGACCCAATAGAGTTTGAAGAATGATGCAAAAGACAAATCTGACTTATGGAGAATACTGAATATTGAGCATGAACACTGATAATAACCAAAGTACAAATAATGGGTCCAAAATTCCAACTCTAAATCATAGTTACATTTTAAGATATCTACCTCGTAGGCTTTTTCTGATGCTACTTAATGAGATAGTCCATATATATAACCTAACGGGGGGGGG
>NW_016809445.1:0-15117 GCF_001698545.2 Rhinopithecus bieti
GGCTGGAGTGCAGTGGCTGGATCTCAGCTCACTACAAGCTCCGCCTCCTGGGTTTATGCCATTCTCCTGCCTCAGCCTCCCTAGTTGCTGGGACCACAGGCACCCGCCACCTCGCCCGGCTAGTTTTTTGTATTTTTTAGTAGAGACGGGGTTTCACCGTGTTAGCCAGGATGGTCTCGATCTCCTGACCTCGTGATCCGCCCGTCTGGGCCTTCCAAAGTGCTGGGATTACAGGCTTGAGCCACCGCGCCCAGCTCATATTCTTAATGAATGGAACAAACCATTAACACAACTTAGCCATAGGAATGACAGATTTTGAAGGGATAAAAATGAAAATACTTTTTCCCAAACTATGAAAATCTGATCCAGATCTAACTAATATTTACTACAAAGTTTCTGGTTTATGCCATATACCTTTTCAAATACAATGTTCTTTAAGTACCATTAATACCTTAGGGTACAAGTGTTAGCCTCATTTACCAGATGAGAAAACTGAGACTAAGAAGTAAAATCTCTGGTGGAAAATGGCAGAGTTGGAACCAGAACTTAGGTCTAGTATTCTATGTCATCTTTTCATGCTGTTTTATGCTTCCTCTGAAAATAGCTTATGGTTGTGCCAAAATTATTATTTATCACATTTTAAAAATATTTGTCTCTGTTTTATTCCAAAGTGATCAAGGTAGCTTATAAAATGCCAGCACCACATATGAAAATGAAAATAAGGCCAGGTGCAGTGGCTCACACTTGTAATCCCAGCACTTTGGGAGGCTGAGGTGGGTGAATCTCCTGAGCTCAGGAATTCAAGACCAGCCTGGGAATCATGGTGAAATCCTGTCTCTACAAAGAAAATACAGAAAAAAATTAGCCAGGTGCAGTGGCATACACTTGTGCTCCCAGCTACTTGGGAGGCTGAGGCAAGATGGCAGCTTGAGCCTGGGAGGCAGAGGTTGCAGTGAGCCAAGACAGCACCACTGAACTCCAGCCTGGGTAACAAAGTGAAACCCTGCAGGTGGGAAAGGTAGGGGAAGAAAACGAAAAAGCAAGTGAGAAAAGTAATTCAAAGGAAAATTATGAGTGGCAAAAGTTTAAGATTAAGAATGAACAGCAGGACATGAATGTTTAAAATATATTATTGATGATGGACAATACACTAACATTTAATATATAAGACCTGCTTTATCAAGGTAGAGCTTTGTTCAAAATATCATTACCAAAACAGAAACTGCATGAGAGGCCCAGGGATGTTATAAGGCATGAATTGCCTCTGGAATTTTCTTCCGCATGGTCTCCTCTCATTTCCAGTGGTGTAGTTCTCAACAATGATCTGAAATCAGTCAATGCCTCCTTTTCCCCAGATGCCCCGAATGGTGTGATCTTTGGGAACATTTCCCCAGAAATCTAGATCCATTTACTACATAGTTTTGTAAGTAAAAATGTATTCACAATTCCAAAACAGAAAATTTCAAAAGAAATATAATATATCTGTAATTTGGGGCTTGGGGTTTTTAGTTATTTCCTATTTAATGGAGTAATACAGAAAGTCTATGGGAATACTACTGCAATGATCAAGAGACCTACACAGATGTTTCCAGTTCCTAACATATTTCTGTCCAGAGAGATTTTAATTCAAATCAGAACAAACTTGCTTCAACAAATTATACTAGTATCCAATTTTGGCCATATTATATATGGAAAATGAAAAGAAAAAATCATAAAAAACTCAAACTTCTAAGGATTAAAAGCCCTTTCCAAAATAACACCTTGTAAAACCCATTTTAACACATATTTTCAATTAAATATTTATTAATTAGAATTCAAGCCACAATTTCCTCCTGGAAAAAAGCAAAGTGTATCTATTTAACATAATATAAAAATAGTATGCAGTGTAAGAAGATTTACTACTAGCCTGGCTTTTATCCCATAAATGCTTTTGGGCCTTGTGACAACAAATTCCTCACTGTTGTGAAAAACTGACACACCCCTCAACTGGGCTAAAGGGTAAAATGTCCAGTGTGTCTGTCAATACTTAAATTCATGTGCCTCTTTAATGACAGATGTGGTGGAAAATACATAAAGGGAATGAAGTTTAAATCCACACTGGCTCAGTCCCATCTGCATGGCATGTTCTTGATCAGTACATACTTTGGTTTTCTCAGTAGGTGTGGTACTTTGTAGTTTACTGAAAACCTGACATTCCAGGTCCTCTACTTTAAGCCAGTCACTGTAACCTCTTATGAGGGGACAAAATTACAATGACATATATTTTAAATTCTCCTCTCTGATTACCTGCTTAACTATCGTCCTTCCTTTCTTCCTTCTCTTTTATGCTTCAAATATAGAGATTCAATATGGTATTGCTTACTTCTTCATTACTTCTCCAAACAGGTTATAGTAAATAAATATCATCAGTTTAACAATGATATTTAAATACCATGACTAAAATATATCTCTGAACAAATAACAAAAGCTCACTTACCATATATCTTTTCTGTTTTGTTAATAAACCTGGCTCTCTAAGCTACAAATAATTTATTAACTCTATTGTATATGTTTCCATATATTACATATAATTGGATTTATGTTTCCAATTTAGACTTCCATATTGTTAGCATTATATATACATCACAGCTCCTCTATAAAACTAATAATACAGAAGATAACTGAGTCTTCTCTCATAATTCAATATAATAATATTTTGAACTCCTACTACGTGCAAAGCAAGTTTTAGGTACTTGGATGTTTTAAGAACACAGAGTTGAGGATATCAAATACACACAAATCACTATAAAAGTAGAGGTACAAATAAAATGCCATGCAAGCTAAAAAGAGGGAAGGATTATTAATTCCTTTGTAATTCTTAAAGAACTGATATAAAGCAAATTAAAATTTGGTGGACTAAGATTTAAAATCTAATACTAAGGAGCTTAGATGCAAGTTCATCCCTAATTATAATTTTCAATGAAAAAACATATAAATCTCTTCTGCTTATCCTTCTCCTATAGTACATCCTATCCCTTGAAATGATGCTACTCAACAGTTTCCCATCATATTTCACATGACCACTGAAAATGCCATCACCTCTAGGAAGCTTTCTCACCTGATTCCAAAAGCTATGATTGTTCTCTATAGCATGTAATGGCCACACTACTCATTATTTATTGCAATGTCAGGATACATTTCCACATTTTCATAACTACCTTATATACCACACCAGAATAATCTGTGAAGCATCCTTTTTTTTTCTTTTTTTGAGATGGAGTCTTGCTCTGTCACCCAGGCTGGAGTGCAGGGGTGTGATCTCGACTCACTGCAACCTCCACCTCCTGGGTGCAAGCGATTCTCCTGCCTCAGCCTCCCAAGTATCTGGGAATTACAGGCACCCGCCACCATGCCTGGCTAATTTTTATATTTTTAGTAGAGACGGGGTTTCACCATGCTGCCCAGGCTAGTCTCGGACTCTTGACCTCGTGCTCCACTGGCCTCAGCCTCCCAAAGTGCAGGGATTACAGGCGTGAGCCACCGTGCCCGGCCTCTGTGGAGCAACTTAACACTGATGTCCATAGTTGGATTTGGGTTCTGTATGTCCAGAAAACCCCACAGGTGTTTCTGATGTGCAGCCAGGGTTGAGAGCCAGTGTGTATCACACACTTTCAGAACACAGAGAAATTTTAAACAGCACATAGATTTCTTCTTGAGTGCCAATTTTGATTGCTGCCTGAAACACCATGAAACTAAAGCCAGGGTAAGTTCAGACTGCCTGGATCCAAATCTTGGTTTTGGTACTAATTACCTGTCTGACTTTGTACTTCAGCTTCCTTTTATGAAAACAGAGATAATGCTCCTGTTTACTAGAGTTGTTGAGGGGATTAAAAGGGTTAGTACCTGCACAGGGAAAGCTTAACTAAATATTAGCAATTGTCATGGAAGAGGCATTATGAGTTTTGATTTACTTGCCAATTCAGACCTGAGAAACACTCTTGGGGGTTGAGTCTTAATGAGTATAATGCTGTACCTATGAGAAAAAGCATTACATGTATATACTTGTAATTGAGAAATATAGTTAGGGTAGGGTGTGGTGACTCACACCTGTAAACCTAGCACTTTGGGAGTCCAAGGTGGGTGGATTGCTTGAGCTCAGGAGCTCAAGACCAGGCTGGGAAACATGGTGAAACCCTATCTCTACATAGTGTTGGAAGTTCTGGCTAGGTAGGGCATCAGGCAGAGAAAGAAATCAAGGATCCAGTTAGGAAAGAAAATCAAATTGCCCTGTTTGCAGATGCATGATTGGTATATTTAGAAAACCCCCATTGTCCAGCCAAAATCCTTAAGCTGCATAGCAACTTCAGCAAAGCCAGGATAACAAAATTAATGTTCAAAAATCACAAGCATTCTCATACACCAGAACAGACAAGCAGAGAGGCCAAATCAGGAATGAACTTCCATTCACAATTGCTCAAAGAGAAATAAAATACCTAGAACCAGCTACAAGGGATGTAAAAGGACCTCTTCAAGGAGAACTACAACCACTCTCATGAATAAAAGAGGACCACAAACAAATGGAAAACAACCATGCTCATGGATAGGAAGAATCAATATTGTGAAAATGGCCATCTGCCCAATTATTAATAGATTCAATGCCATCCCATCAACTACAATGATTTCCTCACAGAATGGAAAAAACGCTAAAGTTCATATGGAACCAAAAAGAGCCGCATTGCAAGACAATCCTAAGTCAAAAGACAAAGCTGGAGGCGTCACGCTACCTGACTCAAACTATACTAAAAGGCTTACAGTAACCAAAACAGCATGGTACTGGGTACCAAAACAGAGATATAGACCAAGAACAGAACGAGTCCTCAGAAATAATACCACACATCACAGCCATCTGATCTTTGACAACCTGAGAGAAACAAGAAATGGGAAAAGGATTCCCTATTATAAATGGTGCTGGGAAAATTGCTAGCCATAAAGAGAAATCTGAAACTGGACCTTTCCTTACCCCTTATACGAAGATAATTCAAGATGGATTTAGAGACTTAAATGTAGACCTAAACCAATAAAAACCCTAGAAGAAAATCTAGGTATACCATTCATGACATAGCATGGGCAAGGACTTCATGTCTAAAACACCAAAAAGCACAGCAGTCAAAAGCCAAAATTGACAAATGGGACTAATTAAACTAAAGAGCTTTGCACAGCAAAAGAAACTACCATCAAGTGAACAGGCAACCTACAGAAATGGGAGAAAATTTTTGCGCCACTATCTGACAAAGGGCTAATATCCAAATCTACCAAAGAACTCAAACAAATTACAAGAAAAAAACAACAACCCAATCAAAAGTGGCAAAGGATATGAACAGACATTCTCAAAGAAACATTCATACAGCCAAACAGACACATGAAAAAATCCATAATGAATGAAAATGAAACTCATATGCCGCCATCAGAGAAATGCAAATCAAAAATCAAAACAAATGAGATACCATCTCACACCAGTTAGAATGGCAATCATTAAGAAGTCAGGAACAACAGTGTCTGGAAGGAATGTGGAGAAATAGGAACGCTTTACACTGTTGGTGGATTGTAAACTATTCAACCATTATGAAAACAGTATGGCAATTCTCAAGATCTAGAACTACATGTACCATATACCCAGCATCCCACTATGGGTATATACCCGAAGGATTATAAATTATTCCTATACAAAGAACATGCACACGGTAGTTATTATGCGGCAACTATTCACAATTACAAAGACTTGGAACACCAAAATGTCCATCGTGACAGACCTGGATAAGAAAATGTGCACATATACACTTTGGAATACTAGCAGCCATAAAAAAGATAGTTGCCGTCCTTTGTAGGGACATGGATGCAGCTTGGAAACCATCATTCTTAAGCAAACTATCACAGAAGAGAAAAACCAAACACCGCATTTCTCACTCATAGTGGACTGAACAATGAATCCATTGACTCGGGAAAGGGAAACATCACACACTGGGGCTATCACGGGAGGGGAGAGGAGGGATTGCATTGGAGTTATACATGGATATAAATGATGAATTGATGGGTGCTGAACGAGTGTGGGTGAGCACACCAACAATGGCATAAGTATACATATGTAACAAACCTGCACGTTATCACATTACCCAGAAACTTAAGTAATAATAATAAAAAAAAAACTAAAAAAAAAAAAAAAAATTACCAGCCATGTGGGACATGCCTGTAGTCGCAGCTATTGGGAGTCTGAGGCTGGAAGATCGCTTGAGCCTGGGATGAGGTTGCAGTGGAGCACAAACTGCACCACTGCACTCCCAGCCTGGAGACAGAAAGAAACCCTGTCTCAAAAAAATAATAACAACAACAACAAAACAGAAATATATTAGAAACAACTATCTGCAAACTGAGGGCGTCTGAGCTTGTTTGTGATGTCCAGGTGGATAGAGATAACAGCTCTGTGGTATTGAAACAAGCAATAGATTTGGAAACAGAATACTATGTTGAGTCCATTAACTAACTGGTGTAACCCAGAGAAATAAATGGCCTTTTTTGTTCTCCCATCTGTAAAGTAGGTAAAAAAGCAGTTTTTTACTTTACGATGTTTTATAAAGATACAGGAAAATAAATGGAGAAAATGTTTGCAATCTACTCATCTGACAAAGGGCTAATATCCAGAACCTACAAAGATACCAAACAAATTTACAAGAAAAAAAAAAACAACCCCATCAAAAAGTGGCAAAGGATATGAACAGCATCTCAAAAAGAAGACATTCATACAGCAACAGACCCATGAAAAAAAGCTCATCATCACTTGCCAATCAGAGAAATCAAATCAAAACCACAATAGATACATCTCACACCAGTAGAATGGCAATCATTAAAGAGTCCCAGGAAACAACAGGTGCTGGAAGGATTGAGAAATAGGAAACTTTTACACTGTTGGTGGGATTGTAAACTAAGTTCAAACCATTATGGAAAACAGTATGGCGATTCCTGCAAGATCTCAGAACAGAAGACCATATGACCCACCCACCCCATTAACTGAGGATATACCCAAGATACAAATCATGCTGCTATAAAGACACATGCCACACTATGTTTATTGTGGCACATTCACAATAGCAAAACTTGAAAATCAACCCAAATGTCCATCAGTACAGACCGATAAGAAAATGGGCACATATACCCATGGAATACATGCAGCCAAAAAAAGGAATGAGTTGCGCCTTTGTAGGGACATATGCAGCTGGAAACCATCATTCCAGCAAACTACACAAGAACAGAAAACCAAACACCGCATGTCACTCATAGGGGAACTGAACAAATGAGATCACCGTGGACTCCGGAAGGGGAAGATCACACACCGGGGCCTATCATGGGGAGGGGGGAGGGGGGAGGGATTGCATTGGGAGTTGTACCTGATGTAAATGATGAGTTGATGGGTGCTGACGAGTTGATGGGTGCAGCACACCAACATGGCACAAGTATACATATGTAACAAACCTGCATGCTATGCACATGTACCCTAGAACTTAAAGTATAACAAAAAAAAACACTAAAAAAAAAAAGCTTTCAGGAAATAATGGGGCCGGGAGTGGTGGCTCATGTCTGTAATCCCAGCACTTTGCGAGGCCAAGGCAGGCAGATCACGAGGTAAGGATATCAAGACCATCCTGGATAATGCAGTGAAACCCCGTCTCTACTAAATATACAAAAAAAATTAGCTCAGTGTGGTGGTGGGCGCCTGTAGTCCCAGCTACTCAGGAGGCTGAAGCAGGAGAATGGTGTGAATCCGGGAGGCGGAGCTTGCAGTGAGCTGAGATGGTGCACTGCACTCCAGCCTGGGTGACAGAGTGAGACTCCATCTCAAAAATAAATAAATAAATAAATAAAAATAAATAAAATAAATAAAATTTAAAAAAGATTATAGGAAATAATGGATGTGAACATATCTAGTATATGGTCAGACACATGGTAAATATTCAATAACTTTGATGCTCTAAGCTAGTCCTCCAAATCATACTTAACCAATTTATAGTTAAATGACAGTATAAACAGCCAAGTATAACCTCCCAAGTTGGTATACTAGTAACATTTTCTCTTGTCTTGGCTCTTCGTACCATGAAGGTTTAAGCTCTGGGTATAATGAGCAGACCACTGACAAAATCAGAGTCCCAAATGGCCAAAAGTCTTAACTTAAAGAGCAAAAGACTAAAGAAAAGCCTGCCATTTAAACCCCTGAGACAAGGGCTTCATGTGCTTAAAGGAGTTCAAGTAATACTTATAATTTTCTTTACGTCTTTTACTGTGTATGCTTGTTTTGCATAACTCTTTAATTGTATAATTTTATATTCAACATTTTTCATGACATTTTCTCTTGAGCACTTCACCATATCATTAAAAATCCCTTAAAATATTATTTTCAATGGTTGCACAGTATTGCAGCATATGATGGATCATATATAATCACTATTCTATTAAACATTTATTTTATTTTAAATTTTACTATTGTAAATAATACTGAAATTAACATTCTAATTAATGTTAGTGTATTATTTCATTAGGATAATTATTTTAAAAAACGAGGTGAAATTCACATAATGTAAAATTAACCATTTTAAAGTGCACAATTCAATGACATTTAATACATTCGCAATATTGTGTAACCACCACCTCTATCTAATTCTAAAACATTTCCATTGTGATGAATATTTTTGAGATATTAATGCATATGAACATTTTAAATGTTTTCAACATATATTCCTCTGGAATAAAAAAGTTAAACCAATTTACACGTTCACCAGTGGCATCTGAGAGAGTCCATTTCACAGCACACTTACTTCTATGTGTATTATTAGTATCAAAGAAATAAAAAAACTTTGATAGTGAGAAAGGTTTAATAAATCCTACTTCTTCAATTTCAGTGATTACTAGTAAGGCTGTATCTTTTAAAAATATTTACTTGCTATCTAAGTTTCTTCTTTTCGGAACTGCCCCCCGTGATGAGATAATTCTGAGATGTTATCTGTGAGGCATTTGTAGTAGTGTTTATGGTGGATGCTTTGCAGGCTGCTATGTAAGGAATACACGAGCTTGGGCTGGATAAGAGATACTGCTCAAGGTCTCTGAAGTGCCTAGAAGGTAGTTTCATGCTTTTAGGACTTAAGTACTCATTTTGGAGAAGACAACCTATTGTCTATGATAAAATACTATGCTTTTAAAAAAACAATAATCAGAAATCAAAATTTTAAAGCATTATTATAGTAAAACACATGGACACAGAGAGGGGAACATCACACACCAGGCCCTGTCAGGGGTTGGGGAATAGGTGAGGGATAGCCTTAGGAGAAATACCTAATGTAGATGATGGGTTGATGGGTACACCAAACCACCATGACACGTGTATACTTATGTAACAAACCTGCACATTCTGCACATGTATCCCAGAACTTAAAGTATAATAACAAGAAAAAAAGAATAAAGTAAAACAAAAATGAACAAATGTTTTGATTCAAATAATAACTTACAAAATTATTTAAATATTTAACGGTGACCATATCGCTATGTGACTGAAAGTAAAGAATTTAAAAAAGCATATAAACTATAATAATGTACCAAGTGTGATCGGGACAAGTACTTGTGAAATACCTTTCTACCTGCCAGGAACTGTGCTAGCTGTGGAGGAGGAGCAGTCAATAGGCAGATAAGCTTTCTGTTCTCATGAAAATTATATTATAATAAGGTTGGCTATCATTCAATAAATAACAGGTGTGATGAGCACTATCACAGTCTTGTGATTTAAATGACCTATAAATTTATGTTCTTTCCTATAAACAATTGTCATTGGTTTTCGGTCAAAATAAACCAAGCTTTCTATTAAGAGTAACTAAATTCACTATTTATTAAGTTCAGTTAAGTGAGAGGCACTATGCTAAAATATGCACAG
Organism: Rhinopithecus bieti; assembly: GCF_001698545.2. Classification (NCBI taxonomy): domain Eukaryota; kingdom Metazoa; phylum Chordata; class Mammalia; order Primates; family Cercopithecidae; genus Rhinopithecus; species Rhinopithecus bieti. The sequence goes on from NW_016809445.1 coordinate 9,947, forward strand.
ACTGAAAATTAAAAAAAAAAAAATCCACAGACCCTCAAAGAGCTCACACTAGTGGAGAAGTTAAACATGTAAACAGGTTTTGCAGATTATGATAACTGCAAGAAAAGATCATACAGAAGTGGTGGTAGCACAGAATAGGACATGATTAGCTCTATTTGAATTTTCAGGAAAAGATTCTTATAGAAGATGACATCTGAGATTAATTTTGAAGGACAAAAATGAATTCATGAGGTTGGCAGGGACCAAAGAGCGCTCTTAGAATCTGTTGTGGCCTGGAGACTTGAAATGTTTCTTCTGGGGAGTAGTTCTTTGCTGTTAGTGTATAAACAAACGAGTGGCGCCTGTGGGAGCTGATGTTGAAGAGGCAAAAGCCAGATTAAAGCACCTCAGGTGCTATGTTATACAGTTTAAATTTAACCTAAAGCCAGCAGGGGATCATTGGTGGGTTTTAATTCTGGGAGATAAATTATTGTATGATCATTTAAAATTATCGTTTTGGTCAACCAAATCATTTAATCTACCAAATACTTTAAATAGGGCCTAAAGATATCATGTATGATCTGGCTCCTTTGTACCTGTCTCGGCTGATTTTGAGCCACTTTCCCCTATGCTGTATCTGATAACACTAAACTGTTTTCGGTTCCATTCTCTGGGCATTTGTACAAGTGGTCCCTTTGTTTGGACAGTGTTTCTTCTCTCTCTGAAGGTCTAACTCCCACTTATCTTTCAGATAGCAACAGGAGTATAGCTTACTCTGGAGAGTTTGCACTCATAAATCAGATCTACCAGCCCCCCATGTGCTACTAAGAGTGCTTGTTCTCAAAGTGCTTATTACACTGCTATGTCATTAACAGTCTGTATACACCAGTTATTATGAGTTTTCTAAGGGCAATGATCATTTCAAGTTTAATAACCATTATATCGCCAATACACAGCACAGGACCTAGAACACAGAAGGTATTCAATAAATATCTCGTGAATGAGTGTTGAATATAGCATGTAAGCCTAGCAGCAGACCAGCTGGGTGACCACAATAAAAGCCCAAATGAAGGCAAAAGTATCAAGGATGAAGAGCACGGCAGAAGAGTAACATAGGAGTTGGAATCAATAAAATGTGATAACTTGCAAGATGTACAGGACAAAGGACAAAGAGAAGAATGATAGAAATTATTTAATCTCTGAAGGACAGTTCCCAGTTTTTAAGAAAACAGGAATTCAGGACCAAGACAATCATATTTCCTATTACCTGTCTAAGCCTTCTCCTATCGCTCAAGCCAGGCACAATGGCTACCTCATCATTTTCCCAAAATGCCAGGTATACTCCTGCCTCACACTGTGCAGCTGCTTTTTCCTCATCCTGTAACAGTCTTCCCCCAGATACCCACGTGGCTTGCTCCATCGCCTCCTCAGATTTTTGCTTAAATGGTAACTTTTCAGTGATGACTTCCCTAAACATCCTACTTAGAACTGCAACTTTTATCCTCATCTTGGCTCTCCTTAGCAATCTTCCCTGCTCATTTTTCTCCAAAGAATTTCTCTATATCAGACATGCAACATATTTTAATTATTTGCTTTGCCTCTTTCACTAGAAATATACCTTTCTGGAAAGGTAAATATTTGTTTGTTTATGTCACTATTGTACCCTAAGGGCCTATAGAACCTCATAGGCACTCAATAAATATTTATTTAATTAATTATTCAATGAAGAACTGAACAGTGTTGTCCACATGGGCATATAGAGATAAAAATAAATGTAGAAGATGATAAGTTCATTTTAAGATATGCTAAATTAGGGGCTGTCTCTGAGACATTAAACTGGTGCTCAAGGGAAATGTTTCAGCTGGTTCTATCAAGCCTGTCATATCCACAGACAATGTATAAGGGATCAAGAGAATTTATAAAACCCATAGAAATTGGGAAATACCAAATATTTATGGAGTAGGCAAAGGAAGAAGAGCAAAAACATCTAAAAAGGAATAGACAAAGGACTTGGGAGAATATTAATAAAGAAAAAATAATTCCCAGGCCCTAACTCAGATTTATTGAATTAGAACCTCTGAGGTAATAACACTGGCTACATTGTCAAAATCACCTTTTTCAGAACTCTGGAAATTAAAAACTTAAAATAATCCAAATAATATTTATTCAAGAAAAGTGGCTGAATTTCCATAAGAAGAGCGAATCTCGTGGCATTTCAATTTGCACTAATCCCATCCTCTTCTCCAGTTGTAGAGTAGGCCAAAAGCCAAAAGCTCCACTATTATGGTAGCTGTGTAAACTAGCAGCTGAACAGTCACTAAGAAGTTAGAACACTTTTTAAATTCTACATTCTACAGTTTTAAGAGTTCCCAAATGTCCATTCTCATAGAATAGTTACCATTTGACCCATCTGGCAGCTCACTAAGCTCCATTTTCAGGACTTGTCTTCACTTCAGCTGACTCAGAACTGCCTCTATGCAACCAGTTCTACCTACAGAATATTTGTCAAAAATAATCAGTGACAACTGTTTAACAATGCAGGTGTTGGAGATGGCTTTAATAGTTGGAGCTAACAAGAGGCTTACAAAAAAATTAAAGAAAAAAAATGGAAGAGAAAAATGTTCACAGCGGTCTAAAAAAAGGTCTAACATATTTCTGGGAATCTATAGAGCAATGCATACTGGTGACTTGTGCATGATCACAAAAGACCTGAGAAAACTCTTAAGTTCTCACCTCTGACTAACTTTGAGGCTCTGTGCAAGCAGAAAGTGAAAGCTAAGGCTAAGACAGAGTAGTAGACAGTCTGCTGGAGCATTGAGGTCATCCCCCAACACATACACAGAGGCCCTTCACAAAGGCGGGGAAACTTACTGGCTTAATCTCCCACTAATCATTAAGTGGCCATAAAGACAACAGAGCAGAAATTTTAGTGGCCACATACAACAAAGAATACAGGTTTTCAGGAAAAAATCACTCAAAAAACACATAGCAACAACAACAAAACCAAATAACAACAAATTGAGGGAAGGGCGGGTCATCTAATTTTTAGAGTTGACAGTTAACATTTACTTAAAGTGTTCAGTTTTGGGCCGGGAGTGGTGACTCATGTCTGTAATGCCAGCACTTTGAGAGGTTGAGGTGGGGATCACTTGAGTTCAGGAGTTTGAGACCAGCCTGGCCAACATGGTGAAACCGTGAAACCTCGTCTCTACTAAAAATACAAAAATTAGCAGGGTGTGGTGGTGCATGCTTGTAGTTCCAGCTTCTCGGGAGGCTGAGGCAACAGAATCACTTGAATCTGGGAGGCGGAGGTTGTAGTGAACCAAGATCGTGCCACTGCACTCCAGCCTGGGTGACAATGTGAGACTCTGTCTCAGAAAAAAAACAAAAAAACAAACAAACAAAAAAAAAACGAAAAAACATTAAAAGTAAATAAATAAAATGTTCAGTTTTGACAACAAATTATACGCAAAAAGGAAAGTGTGGCTTATACACAGGGAAAATAGCAGCTGATTGAAACTGTCCCCACTGAAACCAAAATATTAGATTTATTAGATAAAGGTGTTAAATCACCTATAATACATATGTTCAAAGAACTAAAAGAAACTATGCTTATGAATTAAAGTATACAAATAATGTCTTATCAAATAGAAAATAACAGTAAACAGAAAGAAATTATCTTTCAGAAGAAACGAATAGAAATCCTGGAGTTGAAAAAGGCAATAACAGAAACAAAATATTTACTAGGATGTGTGACCAGCAGCATATTTGAGGTCACAGAACACAGAAGAAAGAATCAGTAAACTTGGTGACAATGAACTAATGACAGATTAATTGAGACTATCTTATATAAGAAACAAAAAGCAAATAAAATTAAAAAATTAAAAGAGCCTCAGATATCTGTGAGACACCATCCAGTTTCCTGACAATGCATAAGGGAGTCCCAGAAGAAGCAACAGAAAGGGGCAGTAATAAAATTTTTTTAAATAGCTAAAAAATTTCCCAAATACAGGGGGTGGTTCCAAGATGGCCAAATAGGAACAACTCCAGCCTCCAGCTCCCAGCGTGAGCGACACAGAAGACGGGTGATTTCTGCATTTCCAAGTGAGGTACAGGGTTCATCTCACTGGAGCATGTCGGACAGTGGGTGCAGGACAGTGGGTGCAGCCCAGCAAGAGAGAGCCGAAGCAGGGCGAGGCATCCCCTCACCCAGGAAGGGCAAGGGGGAAGGGAATTTCCTTTCCTAGCCAAGGGAAACCTTGACACAACACCTGGAAAATGGGGTCACTCCCACCCTAATACTGTGCTTTACCAAGGGTCTTAGCACAAGGCACACCAGGAGACTATATCCTGCACCTGGCTCAGAGGGTCTGACGCCCACGGAGCCTCCCTTATTGCTAGCAGAGCAGTCTGAGATCTAACTGCAAGGTGGCCGCGAGGCTGGGGCAGGGGCACCCGCCATTGTTGAGGCTTGAGTAGGTAAACAAAGCAGGTTGGAAACTCGAACTGGGTGAAGCCCACCGCAACGCAAGGAGGCCTGCCTGCCTCTGTAGACTCCACCTCTGGGGACAGGGCATAGACAAACAAAAGGCAGCTGAAACCTCTCCAGATGTAAATGTCCCTGCCTGACAGCTTTGAAGAGAGTAGTGGTTCTCCCAGCACGGAGTTTGAGATCTGAGAACTGACAAACTGCCTCAAGTGGGCCCCTGACCCCCGAGTAGCCTAACTGGGAGACATACCCCACTAGGGTTAGACTGACACCTCAAACGGCCGGGTATCCCTCTGAGACGAAGCTTTCAGAGGAACAATCAGGCAGCAACATTTGCTGTTTAGCAATATTCACTCTTTTGCAGCCTCTGCTGCTGATACCCAGGCAACAGGGTCTGGAGTGGACCTCCAGCAAACTCCAACAGACCTGCAGCTGAAGGTCCTGACTGTTAGAAGGAAAACTAACAAACAGAAAGGACATCCACACCAAAACCCCATCAGTACATCACCATCATCAAAGACCAAAGGTAAATAAAACCACAAAGATGGGGAAAAAACAGAGCAGAAAAGCTAGAAATTCTAAAAATCAGAGCACCTCTCTCCCTCCAAAGGAATGCAGCTCCTCGCCAGCAATAGAACAAAGCTGGATGGAGAATGACGAGTTGAGAGAAGAAGGCTTCAGATGATCAAATTTCTCCAAGGTA
>NW_016809445.1:17690-42130 GCF_001698545.2 Rhinopithecus bieti
AAAATCCTCAATAAAATACTGGCACACTGAATCCAGTAGCACATCAAAAAGCTTACATACCATGATCAAGTGGGCTTCTTCCCTGGGATGCAAGGCTGGTTCAACATATGCAAATTAATAAAACTAATCCAGCATATAAACAGAACCAAAGACAAAAACCACATGATTATCTAAATAGATGCAGAAAATGCCTTTGACAAAATTCAACAGCCCTTCATGCTAAAAACTCTCAATAAACTGGGTATTGATGGACCGTATCTCAAAATAATAAGAGCTACTTATGACAAACCCACAGCAAATATCACACTGAATGGACAAAAACTGGAAGCATTCCCTCTGAACACTGGCAGAAGACAGGGATGCAGTCTCTCACCACTCCTATTCAACATAGTGTTGGAAGTTCTGGCCAGGGCAATCAGGCAGGAGAAAAAAGAAAGAAAAGAAAAGAAAAGAAGAGAAGAGAAGAGAAGAGAGAAAAGAAAAGAAAGAGAAGAAAGGGTATTCAATTAGGAAAAGAGGAAGTCAAATTGTCCCTGTTTGCGGATGACATGATTGTATATTTAGAAAACCCCATCGTCTAAGCCCCAAATCTCCTTAAGCTGATAAGCAACTTCAGCAAAGTCTTAGGATACAAAATCAATGTGTAAAAATCACAAGCATTCTTATACACCAATAACAGACAAACACAGAGCCAAATCATGAGTGAACTCCCACTCACAATTACTTCAAAGAGAATAAAATACCTAGGAATCCAACTTTCAAGGGATGTGAAGTACCCTTCAAGGAGAATGACAAACCACTGCTCATTGAAATAAAGGAGGACACAAACGAATGGAAGAGCATTCCATGCTCATAGATAGGAAGAATCAATATTGTGAAAATGGCCATACTGCCTAAGGTATTTTATAGATTCAATGCCTTCCCCATCAAGCTACCAATGACTTTCTTCAAAGAATTGGAAAAAATCAGTTTAAAGTTCATATGGAACCAAAAAAGAGCCTGGATTGCCAAGGCAATCCTAAGCCAAAAGAACAAAGTTGGAAGCATCATGCTACCTGACTTCAAATTATACTACAAGGCTACAGTAACCAAAACAGCATGATACTGGTACCAAAACAGAGATATTGACCAATGGAACAGAACAGAGTCCTCAGAAATAATACCACACATCTACAAACATCTGATCTTTGACAAACATGACAAAAACAAGAAATGGGGAAAGGATTCCCTATTTAATAAATGGTGCTGGGAAAACTGGGTAGCCATATGTAGAAAGCTGAAACTGGATCTCTTGCTTACACCTTATNATCATAAAAAAAGGATGAGGTCATTTCCTTTGTAGGGACATGGATGAAGCTGGAAAGCACCATTCTCAGTAAACTATCTCAAGAACCGAAAACGAAACAGCACATGTTCTCACTCACAGGTGGGAAATGAACAATGAGAATACTTGGACACAGGGTGGGGAACATCACACCCCGGGGCCTGTTGTGTGGTGGGGGAAGGGGGGAGGGATAGCATTAGGAGATATACCTAATGTAAATGATGAGTTAACAGGTGAAGTACACCGACATGGCACATGTATACATATGTAACAAACCTGCACATTGTGCACACGTACCCTAGAACTTAAAGTATAATAATAAAAAAATTGATTTTATTTTTATCAAGATAATACAATATATATACTGTATGAAGTAAAATAATATTAATAGGCTCATAGTAAAAAACAGCATTCTTCTGCCACGTTTCTCTCTACTCTCTCTGTCTCCAGAGGCAAACATCCTCAACTCCTGTGTCTTTTTTCTCTGCGATTAGCCTCTCTATTTCTGAATGATATTCTTATACAGTAAGTCTTCACTTAACATAGTCAATACATTCTTGGAAATTGTGACTTTAAGCAAAACCCAGTATAGTGAAACCAGCTGAAAGGGTATTATTTGAGGACCTGCTGTAGGTTGTTTAAAGTTGCACTTTCCAAGAACCTATCAATGATATTAAATGAGGACTTATTGTACTTCTACTTCTTTACTTAACAATTTTTTTAAACACTATTGGTTGACTTATCATCATATATGAAGACTTAGCTCTTCTGCATCCCTATAGTTGCCATTTCTACCTATCTCTAATGGCAAAGTAATGTTTTAATTTTGGGCTAAATTTATGGCCAATGTCTACAGTATCATGACTTATAAATATAGGCCGAAAAATGAACTAGGAACATGGCTATTATTTCTCCTGGATTTACTAATTGCATTATTTTTTCAATCACCTATGTTTATATGTACTTAGTAAAAATTGTATATACTCTTCCACCACCACTGCTGTCTGGGTATCAATTTTTTTTTTATATGTTCAAACATACCAATTTCCTTAGTTTCCTGGAGAGCTCCTTCCTGAAGGCTCTGTTTTTAGGGTACAATCTGGACTTGGTTTCACTCTTAAGTTTGCTGAATAACAGCCATGCTGGTACTTTTCTTTGCCCCTTTCCTGGGTAGGACCCTGTTTTGTCTATGTGTTTCTCTTTCTTGATTTACTCGTTCATCTCAATGAATCACATTTTACAGTTGTTTCCCAAGAAATAGTACACAGAACGTATTTTTGGGTGTGAGGGTAGTATTCTCTCTATTCTATCATCACACTTGACTTGTCTGGATATAGAATTCTATGTAATAAAATTTGTTTCCATTACAATTTTGAAGAAACTCTTCCATAATTTAAATTATTTGAGAAGTTCACTGCCATTCTACTACTCTGAATGTGAACCATCCACATTCCTTGACCTTAGGAAGCACCTCACAATCTTCTCTTTATCTCGATTATCATTAAATTTTGTGATTATTTTCCTGAGTTTGGTTATTTATTATTTATCCTGCTGGATATTTCAGTGGGCTTTTTCAATGTGCAGACTCATATCCTTCAGTTCTGAGAAAATTTAACATATTCTTCCTTTGATCATGTCTCATTCACTCATTTTTTTTGGTTCTTCCTTTGTGGGACTCCTATTTGCAATACGATAGGCCTTTTAAGCCTTGAGTCTCATGGTTTTGTCTGCCTTTTTATCACTTCAATTTTTTTGTCCTATTTTCTAGGAGTTCTCCATAGTTTTTCTTCCAGCCTATTTAAGTTTCTAAATCATTTTATTTATTATTATTATTATTATTTTTGAGACAATGCCTTGGTATGTTGCCTAGGCTACAGTACAGTGGCACAATAATAGGTCATAGCAGCCTTGAATTCCTAGGCTCAAGAGATCCTCCTGCCTCAGCCTCCCAAAATGGGGGATTACAGGTGTGAGCCACTGTGCCGAGCCTTGAATTTTCATTTTATTAAAATATTTTTTTTTTTGAGACAGGGTCTTGCTCTGTCACTTAGGCTGGACTTCAGTGGCATGTTTACAGCTGACTGCAGCCTCAAACTCCTGAGCTCAAGCGATCCTCCTACCTTACCCTCTTGGGTAGCTGGGAGTATAGGCATGAACTACCATGCCTGGCTTTCAGTTTTTACTTATGTTATCATATTTTGTATTTCAAAGCTCTGCCTGTGGATATAATTTGAAAACTTTAAATATCACCTTACTGCATTTTAATTTTCTGACCACTTTCATTGTCAGTTTCCTCCAAATTCCATTATACTATTTGTTTCATTTTGTTTCATGTTAAAGGTTTTCCTTCAATTATTAGAAAATTGTTGGAATGAACTGTTGTACATTTATTCATGTTAAGAATGAAACACCAAAAGGAAGTGAGTGGGTAGGACCTGTCAACTGGTGGAGTTTATTGGGGGTTAATCAGGTTAATCAGATAAGATGGCCTATTTGTAGGAGTGTCTCCAATTGTTAGAACCTGAAGATCTTGCCTGAATAATATTCAAGCTGTCTCAATGATAAAGTGACATTTCCTTGCTCTGTTTTCCTATACAAGTTGAAACTTTACATACATTCAGTAGGTTTTCCAAAGCCCACAGCAATCTCAAGGATATTTCATAAATACATTTACCTAGTCTGACATTGTGAAAATTATTTTATAGTTAATTCTGATTACACTTTTAAATTTGTCAATTTAAAATGCATTACCAGCTGGGTGTGGTGGCTGACACCTGTAATCCCAGCAGTTTGGTTGGCTGAGGCAGATGGATTGCTCGAGCCCAGGAGTTCCAGAACAGCCTGGGCAACATGATGATGGTGAAACCCCATTTCTGCAAATAATAAAAGAATTAGCTGGGCGAGGTGGCACACACCTATAGTCCCAGTTTCTCAGGAGGCTGAGGTGAGAGCATGGCTTGAGCCCAGGAGGCAAAGGTTGCAGTGAGCCAAGATCACACCACTGCCTGCACTCCAGCCTGGGCAATACAATGAGACCCTATCGCTGAAAAAAAAAAAAAAAGGAACAGCATTACCAACAATAAAGTTCACATTACTTAAGATATTTCGAAAGATTTTCACAATATATTAGCAATGTTTTATACATCCTACTTATCTGAAAATGTATTAGGAAAAAAGGACTTTGTATGACAGCATTTTAAAATTCAAGTTTATAGATACTCAGATAAATATAGAGCTAGAAAGAATTTTAAGCTATCATTCCAGATCATCTATTTTATTTTATAGAATAAGAAACAGTATTTGAGTAATTTCCTGAAGAGATTAACTAAATGGGAGAATTGTGACTAGTTAACTACCTTTACATGGGGTGGCAAAATGCAAATAAACTTACCACAAAAGTAGTAAAATATTTAAAGTAAACATATAACATAATTTTATCTGCTTTTGTCTAAAACAAAAGTTGAATATTTAAACAAAACTAAAATTAGTAGTAGTGTTTGGTGCTTTCAATTTAGTTACACTAAAATGCATTATTTTTCTAAAATTCAAAGCGAAAATCCATTGTCAACATACATGAAAAAAAACAAGATGCCTTCAGTTATATATGCTTAAATAATAGTTCCAAAATGATGTGGTAAAAAGAGCACTGAAATGGGAATAAAATAATCTGTGTTCTAGGACATTACCAATATTTCAAATACAGACAAATCCTTTAATTTCTCTGGGTCTCAGGTTTCCCCATTATTCAATAAAAGTATTAAACTAGATAATCTTTAAGTAAGGCCACTGTATCACTGAAAGTTCAATTACCCCAATGTAATCATTTTCACAGCAACAATATTTACTAGTTGATAATTTGGGTGATGAATTTAGTTTCAATTTGGATGCTTAGGTTTTGTCACAATCATTCATTCTGCCATTACTATTGAGCAGCAGCTTGACCTTAAAGGCTGGGAAGTGAACAAGATATGTTGGGGAAAAGTCAGCCACCAAGCCAGGAAAAGTCAAAACCAAAGCTCAGAGATGCACCCGTACATGTACATCCGGTGAACATATTGAGAGATAATGGGTGCAGGGGGGCAGCTATTGTTTAAAAGTGGACAAGTCATCCTGGGAAGAAAGGTATGAGAATGATGGGTTCTGTACTTTTTCTTGTCTGGGGAGAGTAGACATGAAAAAGACTTATCTATGGACAATTTTCTCTACATATACCAAGGCCTAGATTTCACACTGCTTTTTTGGTTTTTGCATCAGAGACTTAACAACTTTCACATCTATATATTGCCTTAAAATGTTTAAAGAAGGCTGGGCGCGGTGGCTCATGCCTGTAATCCCACCGCTTTCCCAGGCCGAGGCGGGCAGATCACCTGAGGTCCGGATTTCGAGACCAGCTTGACCAACATGGAGAAACCCCGTCTCTACTAAAAATACAAAATTAGCCGGGCATGGTGGCGCATGCCTGTAATCCCAGCTACTTGGGAGGCTGAGGCAGAAGAATTGCTTGAACTCGGGAGGCGGAGGTTGCAGTGAGCCGAGATTGCGTCCCTGTACTCCAGACTGGGCAGTAAGAGCGAAACTCTGTTTCAAAAAAAAAAAAAAAAAAAAAAAGTTTAAAAAAACCCATCTTGGGACAATATTCTCAGGAAATTGACCATTTCCTCTGGACCAACACATCCTCTGAGCCCAGTCTCTAACTGTATAAATTATAGATAATCAATAGGGCATAAAAAGTTTCAAAATTTGCTAAACTGAAAATGTAAAATTTATCTAAAACAACATATAAAAATAATTTGCAAATACATTAATAACATCACAAAGAATGAATTTAGCTTTCAAAAAGAAACAAAACATAGCACTAGAAACTGCATTCTCTGAGATTTGCATCTCCTGAGAAGAAATATATTTGAACTGTTGCCTTGATCTGAAACTCAAATCAATTGTTTAATCATTCTTCCAAGGTAAACACTTTTTAAAATTCAAACCCCAATGCTTTAGCGGTTCTTTCTAAAAGGATTTATCTTGTGGAGTTCAGCAGATAGAAAATTTGGGGATTTGAGTTACCTAAGTATTATCTTTCCCTACCCATATCCATTCAAATGTCAGGTCAAATATGTTCAATTTCTTTATCTCAAGCATTCAAATTCTTCTTTGCATTCTCACTGCCTTGACTAGTTTAAAATCACACTCTCTCTCGCTTAGGTTAGTATAATAGCTTCTCAATCTCCCCACTTCATTTTGTGTTCCATAATGATTCCTATAAATAACAATTTCCTTATTATCTTTCCTGAGGTGACATTCTTCTATACAAGTGTAAGTAACATCGTGGTACCTGCTACATTCTAAAAAGTTATGTGTGCATTCTCTGTGAAGAATAAAATTTATTCCAAATGAATGTTGGCAAAATTTCTTGATAAATACATTTTCTCCATATACTAATTGAAATTTAAACCTGAAATCTATGGCTAGGCTGTCTGGATTTCAATGACTGTAAGCACATTTCTTGACCTTTCATGTATCTAATTTATTATATCAGTAACATGAGAATAATAGAAATATCTCATATGATCATCTTAAGGATAAAGATATGTAAAAACACATATAAGTTTTATAATTCATGTGGCACTGTGTATGAGGTCTTTGCAAATGTCTCTCACACAGTAGGCCATCAGTAAAGATAGTCATTGCTAGTGGCTCTACATTTTACTGTTATTATTTTTGTCCTTGTTGTTACCTGAAATTTAAGTTTCTTTTTTATCTAAGACATAATTTGCAATTTGTAACCTGACATATATAAATACCGTCATGTGTCACTTAACGACAGGGGCACATTATGAGAAATGCATGGTTAGGCAATTTCCTCATCATGTAAACATCACAGGGTATATTTACAAAAACCCCAGATGATATAGCCTACTACACAGGTAGGCTATATGACATAGCCCATTGCTCCTAGGCTACAAACCCCCGAAGCATGTTACTGTACTGAATAATGTAGGCAATTTTAACACAGTGGTAAGTGTTTGCATATCTAAAATATCTAAACATAGAAAACGTACAGTAAAATTACAACATTTTAATCTTATGGGACCAAAATCCTATTTGCACTCCATTGTTGCCATATATGTTGTTATGTGGCACATGACCATAGTTTCATCTATCACATCCTATGAGGCAAAGTTCAGAATGGACCTTGAAGGATGGGTATGACTTGATTCGACTGACTGATCACTGAGACAGGGTCTCTCTGTGTTATCCAGGCTGGTCTTGAATTCCTGGCCTCAAGCGATCTTCCTGCTTAAACCTCCCAAAGTGCTGGATTACAGGTGTGAGCCAAGAAGCCTGGCCAGATGGGTAAGATTTTAATAGGCAAAGATGGACAAGGAGGATGCTCCAGAAGAAGGGAAGAAACCAGAAAAGGAACAGAGGTGGTGCAATGCAAGGATAGTATAGAGAGTGGCAAAGTGGCCCAATTTGGATGAACCTCAGGATAAAACAGAAATAATGGTCAGTGATGACTGATTTTGAACCAGTCATCATTGAAAAACTTGTAGTGAGTAACATTATGAAAAAGTTTCAGGAAGACTAAGCCTAGCAAGTATGATATGGAAATACTGTGTGTTAAGTGAGAAAATCAGGAGGAACAGACCTGTTGGCTACAAACAGGACATTTAGGGAACTTGGGCAAGGAGTATAAAGGAAATTAAGAAGAGCTGCAAGTTGCTAATAATAATGTATAAATAGACTCAAATAAGAAGGTACTGGGCTGAGCACGGTGACTCACGCCTATAATCTCAGCACTCTAGGAGGCTGAGGCAGGCTAATCACCTGAGGTCAGAAGTTTGAGACCAGCCTGACCAACATGGAGAAACCACGTCTCTGCTAAAAATACAAAATTAGCCAGACATGGTGGCACATGCCTGTAATCCCAGCTACTTGGGAGGATTAGGCAGGAGAATTGCTTGAACCCAGGAGGTGGAGACTGCAGTGAGCCGTGATCATGCCATTGCACTCCAGCCTGGGCAACAAGAGTGAAAAAAAAAAATTAATAAACTGGACAGAAGATTCTTTTATTAAGGATTTTCTAAGTAAGATTGCTGTGTAAAGCCAGCTACTGCCTAATTTAGCCACAGCTTGACTGGCAACTGATGAAACTTCACATTTTAGTCAAGTAAATTTATTGACCTAATGACTGTTTACCTCCTTTATTGACCTAATGCCTTCAAAACTAAGGGAGGAATTAAAAGAAACAGCTATATGATCAAAGATTTTTCTGGAAAGAGATTCCAAATATTTCGTGATGGCCACAATAAATGTACCCAGAGAGAGACCACTGTCACAACACAATCTGCTTAATTTGTTCATTTGTATACCTTCCCAATATCAAACCTGAAATTTCTCTTCTTTTAGCCAAAATTTTGACTTCTCTCTTTTCTATTTTAACTTACCTATGTACAACTTGTCTATGGCCATTCTTCCTCCTACCCCCCAGATTATAAATTCAATCTGAATATACAGAAACACAGAATACAGTTCCTGTCTCAGGCTCCTCATTTGTAAAACAAGATATCACAATTAGAGTATATATAAGACCATGATTTTGTAGTTCTCTGAAAAAGTTGTGCTTTGAAATTAAACAAATTCTTTCCATTTAACTTGATGGAAATGTGGTCACTTTAGAATGCGTCCCTGATGCTTTAATCTCCCAATTCTGATACCCGCCACCTCCCACTATGAATACTAGACTGATGATTAGATAGTTTATAACACGTGCAAGGCCATAGGATATTCTGGAATTCCAGAAGGAAGCATCAGATAACCAGTTTTGTTCCCTGCTAAGGCGGCTGGAGATTGGAGGTGCTGTGGCTTGGGGGTCAGAAGGCAGGACCAAAATTTACAGGGCCCTGAGAGGTCTTGGCCTTTGCTGAAAGTTAAGTGCCTAAGTGCTAAGAGGTCTATCTGGTATTTGTGGAAGACTTGCAAACAGACACAAAGATGGTCAGAGTTGCTCTATATCCCTAAGGAGAACTTTAACCAAAAATAATCCTGTTGCCTCAAGAAGTTGTGAATAAGCTTACCAATGGTGTTTTTAAAGCTCACAGAGCAAAGAATCCTGGGCCCCTCACCACTCAAAGGATATGCAGACCTATTGTTAGGCAAAGGGAAATAATAATGTATTCAAGGGGACACAAATCAAAGACAGAAAAAACAAGTAGAGCCCTAAAACCTAGGGGGCTCCTAGAATAAACTTGCTGGAGAAGATAGAAGAAAATTTTTAACACAAGCAATACAAAAGAATGATCAACTTTAAAACATATTCTAGAATGTAAAATATGTTTTCTAAATTTAAAATAGAGAGTTAAATGAAGTATGTTGTCTTTGAGCCCACAATAACTGGCTTTTAACACCAAATTGAAGAAACAGCTGAAAATACGCAGCAAAATGCAGAGAGGGAAATCTTTAGGGGGAAAAAAATAGAGATTAGGAAAAAAGAAATAACACAAGTAAAGTCCCCTGGTTTGAAGAATTTTATTTGTGAATAGAAGGGCTCACTAAATTCCAAGTAGATTAATCAAAACAAGTCATACAACTGGACATATTTTGGTAAAATTCCCATATTCCAAAGATTAAGAGAAAATCTTTCAAATATCCAGAAAAAACAAGTTACAGCAGAAAAATAATTCAGACTGGCATTTTACCATGCATCTTCAATACCTGAAGCTGGAAGATACTGTACTGTTGAGGACAGAGAGAAAAGAACTGCCAGCAAAGCATTCTATGCCCCACCAAGTAAGTTATCATTCATCTTTCGGATTAGAAGAAAGACAATTGTGGATATTCAAAGGTAAGAGATAAAACCACCCCTAAACCCTGTCTGAGGAAACTACTCAAGAAGTATTTGAACCAAACAACATATGAATCAGAATAGAAATCTCAAGACACACAAAGATGAATAGAAAATAGTGCAATAAGCCTTGCAATATACACGTCAAAACTAAATGGGTAAGAATTGTGACTGGGTATTCATAATATAACAGCTAAGTAAGAATTCTTAAAATAGAAGAGACATATGGTAAGGGAAAAAGCTAATAAATCTAGAACCAAAAGTATTGAACTACGTCAGCAAAACTGAGGGGTTAGAAGATGGTGGAGAAATGTAAAAGCATCCTATAGGTCTAATTTGGGGGGAAGAATGGAATAGGGAATTAAACATTCTTAAGCCTTCATCTAGGAGAAGAGAATAAAGTATACTTGTAGGGTGTTTATTTAGTTCATACTTTTCAGATGACTGTGGAGAAATACATGTTAGGTAATGAATATCAGAATACAAAGCAAAGAATTTCCCTATTATCTATGTGCAAAGGAAATATAATCCACTTTAATATTGAAAGTTTCAGATCGGGTTAAAAAGTAAAGCCCAGCTATGCAATATTTTATAAAAAACACTTGAAAAGAGAATACTAAATATTTTCATTGTTTTAACACCAAGAATTTCAACATATATGTATATATGGGTGTATGTACATCTGTATCTCTATTACTTTCTATAGGTAGATCGATCTATCATCTATCTATCTATCAATCATCTATCTATCTATTATGAAAATTAAATAAGAGCTGGGCCTTATTAGCAGTAAGTAAAATCAAATTTAGTTCAAAGACTGGCTAATACATGGCCATCAGCAGAAAAAAAATTTCCTATTCTGGAATATTCTGGATATTTTCTTTTAGGAATGTTTATGAAATTCATAGCAATTGACTGGATGAATATCTGCTCTCATTACACTGGCAAATAAATTTTCCTAATATAATGTTAGTTTTGAACAGTAACTTTTCAAACAAAGTTAAAAGTAGTATATGTAACTTGTTTTATTTCCTGAAAACAGTATGGTTTTATTTATTTTATTTTATTATGTTTTTGAGACCAAGTTTTGCTCTTGTTGCCCAGGCTGGAGTGCAATGGCACAATCTCAATTCACCGCAAATTCCACCTCCCGGGTTCAAGTGATTCTCCTGCCTCAGCCTCCCAAGTAGCTGGGATTACAGGCATGTGACACCATGCCCGGCTAATTTTTTGTATTTATTAGAGACGGGTTCTACCACGTTGGTTGGGCTGGTCTTGAAATCCTGACCTCAGGTAATCCACTCGCCTTGGCCTCCAAAAGTGCAGGGATTACAGGCGTGAGCCACCATGCCCAGCCTAGTATGGTTTTATTTAAACATACTATTTTCTATATTTGACAACCAAAATGACAAAAAAAACAAAAAAAACAAAAAAAAAAACAAAGAATAAAACAAAGTGAAAGCAGAAGCTTCAGATTAGGAAAGTTTACACAATGGAAATCACAAGTTGGATATAAACCAGGGCAAATTCATATCTCAATATTCTACTGAGAACAAATCTAAGGCTTATTAAGGTAAACTGCAATACCAAATATCTTAACATACCTTAAATGGCATTTAACAACTCCAAGAGAAAATTAAACAAAGATTTCTCTAAAAATATATGTATTATCTTTTAAGAAATTAAACTACTATTGAACCTAAGAAACAGCAGATAGATTTTTTTCCTTCCTCTTAAAAGTGATTGCATAATCCTTCTAAATTATGTTTTGAGACATGAACTGTAAATNTTATTAAGGTAAACTGCAATACCAAATATCTTAACATACCTTAAATGGCATTTAACAACTCCAAGAGAAAATTAAACAAAGATTTCTCTAAAAATATATGTATTATCTTTTAAGAAATTAAACTACTATTGAACCTAAGAAACAGCAGATAGATTTTTTTCCTTCCTCTTAAAAGTGATTGCATAATCCTTCTAAATTATGTTTTGAGACATGAACTGTAAATTTTTTATAAAATTAACATTCTGTTATAGTACTATCAATATACCCACTTTTCAATAAAATGCTGTTTTGTTACACATGGGTCATCCAATTATTTTAGGTAAAAGTCTTTTAGGTTTTATAATGTATGTTATATAACCAATATATAACATGTTACATTTTAAGTCAGCCTTAAGATAAGGTTTCACTGTTTAACGCATTTTATGTAAATTAATAAACATTCTTATGAAAATACGTGCATGTGCCTGTAAAGACAAAAGTACATAGTAGCTATAGCTTACAAAATCAGGTGTGGTTTAAAAGAAATCACATCAATATTTAATATTTCAGCAAAATCCAAAATATCTTGAAAAATGATGTATGATTAATTGATGAATTTAAAAATTTACCAGTCTACCCTCATTGAGCTAACCTAGATTAAGAGACTGATTACAGCTGAAATCTCACTTTCACTCCTGCATAACTTTCTCAAAGATTTGTTTGGGAACTGTCTCATGCTTAGTCACCCTCCAAATATGATGTGAGCAAAGCAGTTAGCTATTTTTGTGTTATGCAAGATGGGAAAAGATGTATGAGGATTCCTTTTTAAGCAACATAATTTGATTTTATGCTTATTCAATATTAAAAAAGCAGTTCATTTTACATTTCAGAATTGCCATATGGATGTACTTCACTAAAGATTCATTTCTATTGAAAGCCTGGAGAGTTTTGTTTACAATAAGGTGAAAGCAACAGAGGATAATTTATGAATCATCTATATATATTATTTCTTTTCAGTTTTCAATAGCAGACTTGAAGGTCTCTAGAAAATAAAATGCGAAGGAGAAGATCCTTAAAACTACCACAGTTCTTATAAAACTCTCTTTTTGTAATCCTCTAACAACAGCTTTGACTATTTATTAAACACTTTCAATGTGCCAGGCATTATATTCAGTAGATTATCTCATTTAAGCCTTGTAATAGATCTATGCAGTACGCATAATCATTCTCATTTTAATAGTGAGGAAACAAACTTACAGAGGTCATGCTCAAGTCTGACTTCAAAGCTTTTTAAAATAATGGAAATGTCATTTATCAAAAACATTTAACTCTAAGCTGACTATATGCAAAGCAGTTATTAGTGAATAGCATTCAAAAAAGCACACACACGAAAACACAGACACCCCTTAGGTGAAGAAGTCATCATACTGAAAAGATGGTAATATCCCACTCTTCTATAACCATCAAGGAATAAAAAACTTTCAAGATTTTTTCCAGATAAATAAAATATAGCACTCTATTTACCATTTAAAATATTTAAGAGAATTTTTCTAAATGCATACAAAAATTTCCTCATTTCTTAAAAAATGAATAGAGCTTTTTGCCTGTTTTAGAAACAGGGTCTTGCTCTTTGTCACCCAGACTGGAGCACAGTAGCATAATCATAGCTCACTGCACCCTTCAACTCTTGGGCTCATCATTCTCCTGCCTCAGCCTTCTGAGTAGCTAGGACTGAAGCTGCATGCCACCATACCTAGCTAACTTTTTAATCTTTTTGAAGAGATGCCGTCTTGCTATGTTGCCCAGGCTGGACTTGAACTGCTGGCCTCAAGTGATCCTCCTACCTCAGCCCCCCAAAGTGCTAGGATTACAGGCATGAGCCACCAAACTCCCCCAATAACTTTTTTTTTGATAATGCAAGCTAGTTCTTATGAAAATTGTGAACTCTTCTGGTTCACAAATATAGTCAACATGCTGTAATTATGAGGGTGACTTTAGCTGTCAAGAGTGTACCACTATTTGCCTTTATTGTAAAAGGACTCAGATGACCGTGCTCTTGATCTCTTAAATCTTTTGTAGTAATCTTCTTATTTCTTCTTATTAGTTGGCTACTGCAAGCATGCCTATCTCTATATGGTATGACCCTCACTCTACTGAAAAAGAATTCCCTAAATAATTGCAGGGTGGGAAAATAGAAAATAAAGTTTTTTCTTCTCTTCTGTCTACTCATTCAACAAATGTTGTGTGGCTCTTTTAGGGTGCCAAGCACTATGCTAAATGCTGGTTATGTTTACAATAAGTATAATGACTAAATATAGTGATAAATGACTGATAAATAATTTCTCTAAAATATTAACTCTTTTTGTCATTATTAGGACACACAGCTCAGTAACATAGAGGGTATCCTATATAGTGACAGAGCAGTTACCAGACAGGATGAGATTACAAACTGTTCACTTAAGCCTTATACTTTGTTAGCATAAATAAGATGGAATCTCTTTCCAGATAGAATGACATTGTGATGATATAAAAGGACAAGATGCATGTGATGGCTTATAAGTAGAGGGACCCCAAATAGAGTGTGAGAAAAGATGAAAGGACATTCATTCATTCATTCATTAAAGATTTATAGACCACTCATTACATGTCATACAGCATATCTAGGTAACAATAAAATAAAGATGACCAAGAGATATTCCCTGAACTAAACAAACAAACAAACAAACAAACAAACAAAAAACAAAAAATACCTCAGAGTCTAATGTTTGTAAAGACAGGAAAATAAGTGCTGTCAAACTAGTAAGTCCTCATTAATTTCTATCTTAGAATATGGACAATTAATCATTGCATTAGTTGAAAATATAACTTGACCTATAACTCCTCTTTATAAAAACAGCAAGAAGTATGTCCCTTTGAATAACCTGTATACTACATTTTATGCCAAAGAACTCCACTTTCATCTCGTATTATCAGGAAATGAGATGTTATGGATGGATGCAGTTTTCAGTTAAGTGAAGCTTCACTTATTAAGTGTCCGAACTATTTTGATTTTAATCACCTTTGGTGAGCTTTTTAAAAATAAATTACGTATTAGCTAGTCTCCCCAACCTTGCCCAGGAGAATCATTAACCATCACTAAGTGAGTAAATTACTGCTGCTGTTAACTCTGGAGCATGCTACATGAGAAAGAGCTGGATAGCAAACCAAGCCTGCAATTTGGCAGATCCATCCTTGGAACTTTTGATTGGAGACTCGTATTTAACACGACTGCTTTTTCCTTCTACAGTGTTTTAATACACACTCCTGATAAGTAGTCATAAGAACCTCTTTGGTATTGTAATTTAACTGGTCTGTGAGACAGGTTCCTCTGATCCCCAGAGTGCATTTTTTTAATATCACACAGCCAGTATTTTGTTAGACCATCCGATATAAATGTTTCATACTTAATGAAAATTCTCTACATGCTTGTTTCTACATGTTTATATAGTAAGGAACAGAAATATCCATCATAAAGAACAGCATATCAAAACTAATTTTGCATGGTTTCAGTGACCCAGTTCATCATTTGCTGTACCATTCTATAAAAGAATGATACTCTAGGGGCATCTGAAGTGTACAGGGCCATTGCTATACTGTGTCAGTTATGAGAAGTACAGTAGTTCTAATCTGCTATGTAAGAAAAATTGAGAGTTGTTGGGAGAAAACGGAAGATAAAGTTTATTTAAATAATTAAATTAAAATGTATATGAACATTTCTTCAAAATAATGATGATAGTTATAGTCTTCTCTTTTAGGACAAAATCCAGGGGCTTGAAGCTATTATTTTCCTAAATGTTCAGAGACTGCTTCTACATTCATGGTTCTATAATGAAGTTATTTTAAGGCCTACAGAGGTCAGCTAAATGTCTGCCATGTCATGAAATTGCTTAAATTTGAAAACTGTATTTGAATCACAATTATTGGAACAATAGAAAAATGTTATTAATTCAAACATTTTGATGGTGTTATTTAGGGAGGTAATCCAAATTTCAGAATGCTAATAAATTTTGTTTAAGTAGTGTGTAGATGGAAATTAGTACAGAAGGTTTAAAAAATTAAAGGCCCATGTTCTATAAAACAAATAATTATGAATACCAAATTCTACCTTTGTCTATTCACTTATTCAGTGAACTATATTCATAATGTCTGAATTATCAACTATTATATTATATAGCCACAAAATGGCAAGTAGATATACAAGTTCTTCCCCATATTTTCAACATTTTCCTAAATTGGTATACTCTTAAAACTCACCACCAATAAAATGTTTTTTGTTTTAATGCTTAGTGGCACTTTCAATACAGTGACAACCTTCTTTGTACAATATATCAGCTGTATTTTCATGGAGCCAATCTTTTTAGAGATAGAGTATATCTGGGTCACTGTTTTCTTTTTTTTCTTTTTTCTTTTTTTTTTTTTTTTTTTTTTTTTTTGATAAGGATTCTCACTCTGTTGCCCAGTCTGGAGTGCAGTGGTGTGATCTTGGCTCACTGAAACCTCCGCCTCCCCGGTTCAAGTGATTACTCCTGCCTCAGTCTCCTGAGTAGTTGAGATTACAGGCACATACCACCATGCCTGGCTAATTTTTGTATTTTTTAGTAGAGACAGGGTTTCACCATGTTGGCCAGACTAGTCTTGAACTCCTGACATCAGGTGATCCACCTGCCTCTGCCTCCCAAAGTTTTGAGATTACAGGCATGAGCCACGGCACCCGGTCTGGGTCACTATTTTGGTTAAGAAGTTCCTTAAGTTTCCCTCAGACATCCATGTGTTCTGTTTTCTTGGTCAAGACTGCTAACGGTTCTTTGTTGCTTTTAATTTCCTGGGAGTACGAAAATAATTAAAATTGGGGTTAGATAGTATTTTAAAGTATTTTATAAAAAAGACAAAAGGCAATTTGAAATTGCTAGCCTAAAATAACTAGACTAAAGCTTCAACTCTTAGAGATCAAACCTTTGCACTAGATCTTTGCACAGTTATGCTGATAGAAACATTCAGTCAGATGTCAGATCATTTTCTTAAGGAAATAAGAATTGTCCTTATATACTGAATAAGCACAAACATTTTATGCACATAAATCCAGTACTTTTAACTAAGTTTTTTTTTTCTAAGATGTAGGTAAAAGTAAAGCCTTATATGTTTGCTGATAGAGCAATTTTCAGACACTTAAAAGAGTGGCTCACTGGCAATACATGCATACACACATGCATACATGCACTGTGACATGCTTTCTTGAGCAAGGCATATATTGTACATGTGACTACTATCTACCATATAGTCATATTGGAGATTACCAACTGCTTTTTAAGTACAAAAAGAATGCATATATGTGTATATATGCATATATGTATATAAAGATTTATGCATTACTTTTTTGTGCTGTCATTTACAGTCCATGACACAGAAATGTGATATGAAGAAAAAAAGACAGTCCCACAAAGAAACTTGAGACTTAGTTTTTGCTCCAACTCTAATTAATGTGTGACCTTGGACAACTGTTTGTCATTGGGTTCAGGATGCTACAACACGTTCTATGAAAAGTACAAGGCTATTAAAAGGATCAATAATACATATCTGTATTTTATATAGATATATATATTATACACATACACACATATATTATATGCATAAAAAGTAATATATGTAGACAGGCTTTTTAAAGTAGGGTTTTTTAACCAGGGAGTTAACAGTACTTTGTTAAGCAAAAATTGACAAATGGGATCGTATTAAACTAAAGAGCTTCTGCACAGCAAAAGAAACTATCGCCAGAGTGAACAGACAATGTACAGGATGGGAGAAAGTTTTGCAATCTATCCATCTGACAAGGTTTAATATCCAGAGTCTACAAAAAAACAAACAAATTTAAAAGAAAAAAACAAATAACCCCATTAAAAAATGGGCAAAGGATGAACAGACACTTCTCAAAAGAAGACATTCATGCAGCTAACACACATATGAAAAGAGGCTTATCATCACTGATCATTAGAGAAATGCAAATTAAAACATTCAGAATGGTGTCAGAATGGTGATTATTAAAAACTCAAGAAACAACAGATGCTGGTGAGATTGTGCAGAAAAGGGAACTCTTTCATACTGTTGGTGGTAGTGTAAATTAGTTCAACCATTGTGAAAGACAGTGTGAGTGATTCCTCAAAGATTTAGAAGCAAATACCATTTGACCCAGGAATCCCATTACTGAGTATATACCCAAAGGAACATAAATCATTCTGTTATAAAGATACATGCATGCGTATACACATTGGAGCACTGTTCACAATAGCAAAGACATGGAATCAACCCAAATACCCATCAATGATAGACTAAATAAAGAAAATGTGGTACATATACACCATGGAATATGATGCAGGCATAAAAAGGAAGATCACGTCCTTTGCAGGGACATGCATGGAGCTGGAAGCTATTATCCTCAGCAAACTAATACAGAAAAAGAAAACCAAATACCACATGTTCTCACTTATAAATGGGAGCTGAATGATGAGAACACTTGGACACATGGCGGGAAGAACATGTACTGGGGCCTGTCATGGGTTGGAGGGAGAGAGCAAAATCAGGAAGAATAGCTAATGGATGCTGGGCTTAATACCTGGGTGATAGGATGATCTGTGCAGCTAATCACCATGGCACATGTTTACCTATGTAACACACCTGCACATGCTGCGCAGGTACCCCAGAACTTGAAATAAAAGCTGAAGAAAATTGAGAGGCGAAGGTTGGCAGACCACAAGGTCAGGAGATCGAGACCATCCTGGGAACACGGTGAAACCCGTCTCTACTAAAAATACAAAAATTAGCCAGGCGTGGTGGTGGGTGCCTATAGTCCCAGCCACTCAGGAGCCTGGGGCAGGAGAATCGCTTGAACCCAGGAGGCGGAGTTTGCAGTGAGGCGAGATTACATCACCGCACTCCAGCCTGGGCAACAGAGCGAGACTCCGTCTAAAAAAAAAAGAAAAGAAAAAAAGCTGAAGACAAAAACCCAACAGTACTTTGTTACTAATAATTTACTGCTGAAGTTTGCGAAAAATCTTACATATTTTTAATTTAAGGAGATTCAACACTAGCAGCATACTATGAATTATATTCTCTCTCAATAAAAGTGCATTGTGACATGCTTTTATGGGTAAGCAGTGTGTTGTACATATGACTACTATCTAACATGTTGGATAAGAGATTGCCAACTGCTTTTAAGAATAAAGAGCCAGGGGAAAAAGATGGCATTACTGTCATTAATTCTATTCTTCAAATTGCCCAGATTAGGGGCTTCCTCTTAACACTGTGATTCATATGATACCTCATCCTGAAAAATGTAAGTATAAACAAGGATTGCTTTCTTTTTCCCTTTTGGTGTGTATGGAGAATATGGAAGGGGAACACCTGGGAGAAAACACTCACCATATACAGCAAATGCTGGAAGGTAATATCTAGCCATCTAATAACTAAAATGTATTTCCTCATCCAAAATCTTTTGTAACTTTTCCTTTGTAAAAACACCTACTTTTTTTTTTGTTTGTTTGTTTGAGATGGAGTGTCCCTCTGTCACCCATGATGGAGTACAGTGGCGCGATCTTGGCTCACTGCAACATCTGACTCCTGGGTTCAAGTGATACTCCTGCCTCAGCCTCCCCAAGTAGCTGGAACTACAGGCACACACCACCACGCCCAGCTAATTGTTTTTGTATTTTCAGTAGAAACGAGGTTTCACCACGTTGGCCAGGCTAGTCTCGAACTCTTGACCTCAGGTGATCCGCCTGCCTTGGCCTCCCAAAGGGCTGGGATTACAGGTGTGAACCACTGTGCCCGGCTGACTTCTTGACCTACAATTCTCCATGATGCACTGGCTGGCTAGTAAACAGATCTCTTGAACACATCTTTATTTTATTAATAATTGCTGCTTCCTTTAAAGCAGGACTTTTAGAAAAGAAAGCATGTACTTATACTACCAATGCATTTTTCACTTCCTTCTAAGCTAGTCATGGGACTCTATAAATCTTTCTTTTTACTTTCCTTTTCAGCATAGCAAAGAACTTTTCATAGCCACCTTTAAAAAAAATTTAGAAACAAAACATTTTATAGCATGATTCATTCTTTCAATATTTATTGACCTATTAGGTGGCAGCCATAGCCCTTGTGTTAGCTACACAGTCCCAGACATCAAGGAAGCCTAGTAAGAGAGACAGAAAATTAAGTAATGCATTTGCACTACACAATGGTAAGTATTAAAAGGAGTTAAGCATAGGAAGCCATCAGGCTGTGCTGGAGAAACCAGAGAGGTTGTAGATAGTCTTCCAAGATGACACCAAAGATGAGCCCTGAAGTATGAATGGGAAAGTGAAAAACTGGAAAGGGCATTTCCAGCAAAGGGAATATCCTAAGAATTTATATACTGAATTATATGTTTGTTATGATCATA
Source organism: Rhinopithecus bieti (assembly GCF_001698545.2). Lineage (NCBI taxonomy): Eukaryota > Metazoa > Chordata > Mammalia > Primates > Cercopithecidae > Rhinopithecus > Rhinopithecus bieti. The sequence continues at coordinate 38,092 of NW_016809445.1, forward strand.
CTTATCTTTCAGAAAGTCAACTAAGGTAATATGAGGAATAAATTTAAAAGGTAAAAAATGATTTTAACCATGATTCCATTTTCATAATGTATATACAATAGCAATTTAGCTTGTAAGCATTATATAAAATGAAATAAATACAACATTTGAGGTAGACAAAGAATGCTTACTAAACCATTTTTGGTAATAGTAAAAGCTAAAACAAAACAAAACATAAGCCAAAACCATAATAAACAGAAAAATCCCTAGCTCCTAAATAAAGAACTGGTTACAAAAATTATGAAAGATTCATACAGAATAAAATACAGCAAAGAGAAAGAATTAACAACTATTTTCCTCACATCTAGATACTAGAATGATTAAACACAACCTGAGTTCAGAGATGTCAAAATATGAAGAAAGTACCTCTTAGAATTGATGAAATACAGTAATTTTAGATATAACTAAATCTTATGTTTAAAAAGTGTGTTCTAGAATAATAAATCAATATAAATAAATATATATGTATAATCCTGATGCCACTTTTATATATATTTTGTTTACATATATATCATGTATAGCTTATACTTATTTACCATATTTTATTTGATATATTATAAATGTATGTACATATATTTTTATTTATGTATAACTATTCCTTGATTCCCAAATTGTATTAAATACCAATCTTTCTGAAAAATTCCATTAAACTGAATATATACATCAATTGTAGGATACTCCAGATTTCAGAAATATGAAAACACAAAAAATTTTGCATCTTGAAATAGGAAAAATACAGTTATGCTTGTATATGCAAGAAAAAGGATTTAAAAAATATGCAGAAGAAATCTAACCTTAACGCTCCAGGAACTTACTGAGGAGAGAGACACTTATTTTTCACTTTCTATCTTTTAAAACCCTCAGTAATTATTCTCCTTTTTTTGTTTTTTGAAAATGGGTCTTGCTCTGTCACCCAGGCTGGAGTGCAGTAGCACAATGACAGCTCACTGCCATCTTGACTTACTGGTCTCAGGCAATCCTTCCACCTCAGTCTCAAGAGTAGCTGGGACCACAGACATGTGCTACCATGCCTGGCTAACTTTTTAGATTTTTTTGTAGAGACAGGGTCTCCCTCTGTTGCCCAGGCAGGTCTTGAACTCCTGGGTCCAAGCAATCCTCTTGCCTTGGTCTCCCGAAGTTCTGGGATTACAGGTGTAAGCAAATGTACCCAGCCTTCGGTGCTTTCTTGTTTGTTTGGTGTTTATTTGGTTGGTTGGTTGGTTGTTTTTCGAGACAACTTTGCCCTGTCACCCAGGCTGGAGTGCAATGCACGATCTTGGCTCACTGCAACCTCTGCCTCCTGGGCTCAAGCGATTCTTGTGCCTCAGTCTCCCAAGTAGCTGGGATTACAGGCTTGTTCCGCCACACCTGGCTAATTTTTGTATTTTTCAGTAGAGACGGGGTTTCGCCATGTTGGCCAGGCTGGTCTCGAACTCCTGCCCTCAAGTGATCCACCAGCCTTGGTCACCCAAAGTGCTGGATTACAGGTGTGAGCCACCGTGCCTGGCCTGCAGTAATTTTTTAACAACACAATGAGCTGTTCTTGAAATTAAAGTTTCTTTTTAAAAAATCACTACAGATATTTTTGTTAATTGCCATCACCACTGAAGTAATCTGTTCTTTGTCTTGTTTGATCCTTTGCTCTTCTGAGTTCCTGTTTTCCTATGTGTTCTATGGAATTTCCTTTACTGGACACTCTTCTGCTCAATTTTACATATGTTGCTGCAAGTGTTAGATCTCAGCAGTCTTCTTCCTGCACAGATACTTAATCTTGGGGACTTCACCTATTTTAATAGTGTCAACTCATATCTATTCAGAATCTGTTCACTAATCCTAACCTCTCATGTATGAATATTAGAGGTAAATTTCCAGTTGTCTGGTGAACATTTCTAGGCAGACATCACATACTAAACACACAATGAACACATTCAAAACACAACCTATATTATCCATCCCCCATCGTACTTTGACCCTTGTTCTACATCTTGGTTAATAAAATCATAAACTTTCATGTTACAAATTTCAGAATCACCTCTGACTATATTTTTTACAAGGCTCTCAATCAACTCAGTCAACAGTTACCAAAAAATGTTTAATTTATGCCACCATTGTGGTATATTGTTTTCTAACATTTCCCCATCTTTCAAGGTCCCATACTTGGATTATAATAGCTTTCTAAATTATGTTTCTGATCTCTTCATGTCAATTCATATCATAGTCATTTTCTTAAAACATATATCTGTTCATGTGACATTTCTAACTTAAAAATCTGAAAAGTTTCCCATTACGATAGAGCTCAAACTCTTCAGTTTTTAATAATTTCACAAATATTTAATAAGTCCTCATTGTCAGGCCTCTGAGCCCAAGTCAAGTCGTCGTATCCCCTGTGACTTGCATGTATATGCCCAGATGGCCTGAAGTAACTGAAGAATCACAAAAGAAGTGCAAATGCCCTGCCTCGCCTTAACTGATGACATTCCACCACAATAGAAGTGAAAATGGCCGGTTCCTGCCTTAAGTGATGATATTATCTTGTGAAATTCCTTTTCCTGGCTTATTCAGGCTCAAAAAGCTCCCCCACTGAGCACCTTGTGACTCCCACTCCTGCCCACCAGAGAACAACCCCCCTTTGACTGTAATTTTCCTTTACCTACCCAAATCCTATACAATGGCCCCACCCTTATCTCCCGTCGCTGACTCTCTTTTCGGACTCAGCCCGCCGGCACCCAGTTGAAATAAACAGCCATGTTGCTCACACAAAGCCTGTTTGGTGGTCTCTTCACACGGATGCGCATGACACTCATTGTGTGCCCACATATGTGATTAAACAGGAGAAAGACTTCAGAAAACCATTAGGATTGGAGGTAAAAGATAGGAAGAGCAGCACTTGGTGAGAATACAAAGTTACATGTTCTTAGCTCTAATTACATCCACCCAACTCTTCATTGCTCACCCCAATCTGTCTATCCTTAGTCATCTCTGCCTTTGGCCAAGTCATTTGGCCTCATATATGGCCTCTCATTCACTATCCTATGTCCCTTACAAAAGAAGGCAACAGTGAAAGTAAAATAAAATGTAGCTTTGAAGGTGATAAAGATGTCAAAGACTTAACTCTATAAAGCATTTCATAGTTTACAAAGGCTGTTTTCACATCCACTGCATTTAACATATTCACTTATTCACTGTTTACTGGACAGTTTGAATGCAACATAGCATAGTTTATTAACTACAGGCAAAAGACAGTCAACCTATTGAATGGGTAATGGTATCCATTAGTTTCATCAAGCCACCTTGAGGAAAAAGTTAAGAAAATAAAATATTTCATTTACGCAGTTTTTAGAACTTTAACAACTTTTGAAGAAAAGCTTTCTAAAACATATCATGTATCTCTCTGCCTTCGTAAGTAGAGAGGCAAAGAATAATTTTAACTTTACCGGAAAACTCTAGTACATCTATTAAGATACACTCTCACATGTCATTTGTGTCTTATTTTTTAGATTCCTCTTTTAATTAAGGCCATCTCTTTTCTACCCCCACAAATCTCTATAATCAGGTATTTTTTCTAAACTTTTATATACCAGATAATTAGAATGTTAAAAGTCAATAAATTTAGGGAGGGTCTAAAGAGAAAGGGAACTGCTTTAACAAGAGTTTTGTGATAAGTATGTGCAGGGCTCTGGACCTTTACGTTATTTTACCTCTGTATTAGGAGTTGTGCTCAAATGGTCACTTGCGCAAAATTTATTTCTGACCAAAATGCGGAGGTCAGTTAAATCTAGAGTTTTAAAAGAATGATTTAAAAATGGGATGCAAGTCTTATCAGATGATAGTAAATCATATGCAAGGGTTTCCATAATGTAAAGAAATTAACATGTTGAAACTGAGAGTTGACTCCAAAGAATCCAAAGAACTTCTTTTTAAAATTTCTTCTTAGACCTATATGTCTACATAACAATAGAAAATAAGAAAATATAATATCTATCTCCTTTCTTTAACTTAT
>NW_016809446.1:0-8130 GCF_001698545.2 Rhinopithecus bieti
ACTGGAGCTGTTCCTATTCAGCCATCTTGCTCCGCCCCTCCTCTCTGATTCTATAGCTGTGATAACTGAGGCCCAGAGAGGTGAATGACTGCCCAAGTCAAACATCTCATCCATCTCGGCATTGGATCTCAAGTTTCTGCCTCCAGACCCCCAGTCCTGCAGGTCCTTTTGGCTTTGCTGTCCTTATTTCTCTTCTTCTGATCCCTCATCTGCTCATTCCTTTTCTGATCATTAGAACAGCAAGAGGGATAAGGGGCAGCTGCCTAAGGTGAGGCAGACTCTTGACCTCTATCATAAACCCTGATCTCATCCTTCAGGTCTTCTTTGCAGTTTGTAAGGGAGAGGAATAAGAGGAGACAGTGGAAACGAAGAAAGTATCCAAGAGGAAGAGATAAGGAAAAAAGGGCATGGGGAGAGGTTTTTGTGTCTACCTGCTCAAAGACCAGGAGAAGTGAATAAACACCTCCCCCACAGCTCTCCTGCCCTCCTCCCACAACTGTGAAACTAAAGTCTTAATGAGAATTGATCCAGCAAACAAATAGATACAAAGGGGTAATAGGACTGATATGGATGCATCATGCGAAATAAGGAGTCATAGAAAATTATGAACGAAAAATAAGCATAATCAATATATGATTAGAGATGCAAGGGGAGTGGGTAATGATTCCAAGGCACTGAATCCTTGGTTTCACAACATGATGCTCATAACAGGAACCTATGTGCTCTAGACTGGGCCATGCAATTATGACCAACATGCTAGCTCCCTATGCTGACTGGCTGGACTGAATTAATTACTTTTATTATTGTTATTATTATTATCTTAAGGAGACAAAGTCTGGCTCTATTGCCCAGGCTGGAGCGTAGATCTGGTGTGATCTCAGCTCACTGCAACCTCCACCTGCCAGGTTCAAGCCAATCTCCCACCTCACCCTCCCGAGTAATTAGGAATACAGGCGTGCACCACCGTGCCCAGCTAATTTTTGTATTTTTTTAGAGACAGGGTTTTGCCATGTTGCCCAGGCTGGTCTCGAACTCGTGGGCTCAAGAGATCTGCTCACTTCAGCCTCCCAAAGTGCTGAGACCACAGGCGTGAGCCACCATGCCCGGCCTGAATTAGTTACTTCTTCAGCTTCCTCGTCTTCTAGCTAAAAACCAAGATCACACCTTCAAATGCTATGATTTCACATTTACATTCTGCTCTTTTTCTTTCTGTCACGTGATCCTATCTTTAAATTTGGGAAGGATGGGGAGAGAAGGCTGTTGAAAGATGTTGCATGAACATTCATCATATAAGCCCATGAACCTGAGAGAGAATTCAGCAAGAAAAGTGAGACCAACAGGTTTGTGTGGAGCCTTCCAGTGTGGGCCATGCTGGGTTGGCCCAAGCCATACAAATGGCCTACCCATTTTCCCTTCTTCTGTGTGGCCACACTTTTCTTTGTTGCAGATGACACCTGGCTAGTGTCCAGTCTAGGATCCCAAATTCTAACTAGATTTCCTCCTTCATGAACTGGTAGGTTTTAGTTAATGATTCACCCCTTCACACACTCAGTTCTGACCCAGGACTGACTCAAGGCTTCCCAAGTCCCTGCTAGCAAATAACAGAACTCTTTGGAAATAAGTTCTTTTAAGAAAGTCTATCCTTTGCACTGCAGTGTGAAACGCAGCAATTCAGCCTCTCCAGCCATCTTCATCTGTGTGTTTCTTGCAAGCAGAATTAAACTGGAAGGTCAGAGCCATTGTCTGCCTCTAGATCCGATTTCTCGCTTCGTAGTCTGGCGGGGAAGTGCTTTATTCTGGTATATTTACATTAGTCCTACTAACACATTTCCAAGTTCTCCAGCTGCCATGTTACGTGAACCAGGTCAAGTCTGGGAGGGAGAGGTTTGCTTTTCCTTCCTGTGACCTCAGGACTGATTAAATTAAACATCTCCTCCAGCCCCGATTTATAGTCTGAAAAGTGTTCTCGCAGAGGCCCTTCGATGTGCTCTGCTTTTCAATTAGCTGAAATGCAATAAGTTAAATTGAAACACCATTTTGAGTGTCTGCTGCCACCCTGAGAGCAGTTGCAACAAGCGCATTCATCTCTGAGCATTTAACTGCAAAAGGTTTAGATAAATGAGTGGTGGTTTCCTTTGGTAACTTAGCATGGTTCTGTAAGACAGATGAGAGGATCGCTGAGTTCCTCCCTGAGCTCCTGGGGGCTGCCAAGCCATCTCCCTGGATTCCCGCTGTGAGGAGGAAATAACCTTTTAAATCTTATTTTATAAACACAAATTCTTTTCTTTAAGATTAAAATAAGAAAATCCATTTAACACATGGGGTAGGGGGGCTGATAAAGTGAAGGGGAAAAAGGAAGAAGGATGTCACAGTGGAACTGTCCTAAGCCTGTCCCTGGTGGCTTTTTGTTCTACCATCAGGCGTCAGATGTCCTCCCCAGTTTGACAATCCTGACCCCCCAAACTGCCACCTAGGAATGAATGAAACCAAATTTCCCATAGGAAATGCTCTCTGCTAGTCTCTCAAAGGCTGCAGCCTCAAAATGAAATCTGACAAAAGAAACAAATTAGATTAAACTGCAGCGCTAAGGGCTTTGGATTGCTCCGATAAAAGAATCTACAGAGTTTAGAGCTGAGCACGATCATCTTCTGCAACTTGGAGAAAAAATCTGAAGTCTTCCTTCCTACAGCTGTTCTTGCTGGCCATGGTGCAGTTTTTTATCATCATCTGAAGGCAATAAACAGATGGTGGGAGATGGAAGGGCTCACGAGGGACCACAACCCGCGTGCCCACAGAAGCCGGGCAAGTAACATATGTGGACAAAACTGATCAGTGAGGATTTTTATGTGAGCTCTCCAGATTTTTAAATGTTGACAACTCATTCAATTAAAAAAAAAAAAAGAGTCCACCACCGTTACCGCAATGTTTACTAAGCACTTTCTACGTGCGAGGCACCTTATGAAATCCATTATAAAGCGCTTCCTCACAACAGCACATTGAGAGGCAGATGCTGTTATTACCTTCAGTTCATCGATGGGGAAAAGCAAATCTCGAAGTGGCAGAAGCAGCCCCTGCCCACAGCTGGAGCCCCGTTTCTATTCACTACCCTAGACTGCTTAACAGTTCTGCAGATGGCCAGGCGTGGTGGCTCATGCCTGTAATCCCAGCACTTCCGGAGGCCAAGGCTGGCGGATCACGAGGTCAAGAGATGGAGACCATTCTGGCCAACATGGTGAAACTTCGTCTCTACTAAAAATACAAAAATTAGCTGGGCGTGGTGGCGCACGCCTGTATTCCCAGCTACTGGGGAGGCTGAGGCAGGAGACTCGCTGGAACCCGGAAGGCGGAGGTTGCAGTGAGCCGAGATCGTGACACTACACTCCAGCCTGGGGACAGAGCAAGACTCGGGGAAAAATAAATAAATAAATAAATAAATAAATAAATAAATAAATTCCGTAAAGAAATTGGTGCTCACTGGGATTCACGTGGCCAGAATCATAATAATAGTCGGGTGATTTTTTTTTTTCCCCAAAATAAATGAACTCCAGAAACGGAGTGTAGAACGTGAAGAAGACATGCTGGAAAAGACAGAGAAATACAAGAAAGAAATACGTGCCATTGTTCCACGATAATTAGCCTTGTCCTAATGGCTGCGTAGACCAAGAGATTAGAGTTTTCATTTGTAAAACTGTTAATTTAAGCATCAGTGATGCTGTTTCTATAATCATTCCTTGTATTTGAAACCAAATGGTGAAAGAACCTCAAGAAAATGTCTGAGGTTCAAATGCAGTTGCCATTCCGTGTTTGTGTAGACAATGCTGCCCTCTCGTGGCCAATTTTTGAATGGACTTATTTTGTGTTTAAAATCAGAACACTTTTATGTTCTCTATTTTCCCGAAGTAGTCTGTAGAATGTCACATCCATTTGCATCGCATATGTGATAATAAGTACATTACTTACATAGCACAACATCTTTGCATATTTTATATCTAATTTGGGATCGAGTTTGTATTATTTTTGCAATTGATTTATAGGGCACTGGAAGAAATGAACGGGAAAAAAAAACTATGATGCTACTGGGCTCCTGAACTTTCAGAATTCAATTCCTCAGGGAAGAAATGTTTTTCTCATGACAGTAAACTTCGAAGAACTCTAAGACAGAAAATGTTTGCGTCTTTCATCTCAATATGATCTTACAGAAATGACTATCCTCTTCCATTCTAAGGAAAAGGGTTTGTTAATATTTGGAGGAAAAAGAGTTCATAAATATATTTTTAGGTAAAAACACGGTTCATGGTTGTGCATAGAAAATCACTTTCTGGTTTCCTGCAGGGCAGGAATTACAGAGAAATGACAGACCAAGGGGAGGCTATCAATAACAGTTACCATGCCAAGAGTAGATGCTGCAAAGCCGTTTTCTTGGACCTGAGTGACAACTCCCGAACCACTGAACAGAAGCCTGCCTGCCTGCATGCCTGTGTCATGAGCCCCCGTGCTTGAGGGGACACACCTACACGGGAGCTGTGATGTGAACAGTGGGTAGACAGCAGTCCTAAGCAGAGGAAATGCCTTTTATGGCAACAAGGCTGGGGAGTACTTCTGTAAAAAGAGAGGAATTGGCCGGGCATGGTGGCTCACGCCTGTAATCCTAGCACTTTGGGAGGCCAAGGCGGGTGGAGACTAGCCTGGCCAACATGGTAAAATCACATCTCTACAAAAAATACAAAAATTAGCCGGGTGTGGTGGCACATGCCTGTAATCCCAGCTACTGGGGAGGCTTGAGGCAGGAGAATTGCTTGAGCCTGGTGGGTGGAGGTTGCAGTAAGCCGAGATCATGTCACTGCACTCCAGCCTGGGTGACAGAGCAAGACTCTGTCAAAAAAAAAAAAAAAAAGGAAGGAAGACAGAGAGAAAGAGAGAAAGAAAAGAAAGAGAGAGAAAGAAAGGAAGGAAGGAAGGGAGGGAGGGAGGGAGGGAGGGAGGAAGGGAGGGTGAAGCTACCTTCAAGGCCCATCTTCAGGAATATATGCAAGGGAAAGGAACCTTTCCACCCAACAGATCAACTGTTATGCTTAGTGGAACTCTAAATCTGAAAACAGTTCAAAGTCAAAAATCAAATATGCCAAGAGTGGACTGAGACCTGTGGGGCGTACGTCACTTGCAAACATACTAATGTGGCCTGCATTGTTTGTTCTTTTAATCAAAATACTTTACATAAAAATCCAATTTTGGGTTTCTCAGTAAAGTCAGACGACTTGGCGTGACTGGGCCCATACTTTCACTGGAACTGACGAGTGACTTCCCCTTTACAGAGAGCGCATCACTATTGTTTGCCATAATCCCTACCCGGTCCTGACATGAACCCAGCTCATCTCCCCGGTTTTCACTAGTTGCTTGCACTCTGTAGACCTTTAACCTACATCCTTTTTGGTTCTGTCTCTGATAATTGGGAGGCACATATTTATTCTTTAACATCCACAAAGCTCAGCAAATTTAAATAGCACTTGGGCAGGGGACAAAGTTTATGAGCACTAATTCTGATGTATTCCTTTTCATTTCCCATACACTTTTCTTCCACTTTATCCTGTCATCGTTACAACATCCCACAAGGGTTTTAGGCATTATTTGAATTACGGGTTATCTCTAAAGCACCTGAAGTTTTGTAAGGAAAGTTTTATATAAATCTACATTTAAAATGATTAAAACAGGCTAATGGAAAGCACATTGAATTAGGAAGCAGAAAACCTGGGATCTTACTCAAACCTTTTCCCTGGATAAAGTCTGTGGCATTAAGTAATCCATTTAAACCCTCTTTACCTTTTAATACTCCATAAATAAGAGACAATGATACTTGTTCCTCCTATCTCACCAAGATTTTAAAAAATAACCATAAATCAGAAGACATGTGTTAATTATTCAGAGTCTACAAAAGAAATATATGCTAGAAAGACCAAGATAGCATTAGATGATGCAGCATTTGATATACAGTAAATATGAGAGAGTTATTCAAGGGGACCTTATGAAAAAGGAAGCTGTTGCTATGTAATCATATCTTATATAACAAATAATAACTTTTTAAAAGACAGAGGTTGGGAGAAAGGAAATAAAACTCCTTACAATTTTATTTTGTTTTGTTTTGTTTTCTGGAGACAACATCTGGCTCTGTCACCCAGGCTGGAGTGCAATGGCACAATCTCAGCTCACTGCAACCTCCACCTCCCGGGTTCAAGCAATTCTAGTGCCTCAGCCTCCCAAGTAGCTGGGATTACAGGTGCGTGCCACCACGCCCAGCTAATTTTTGTGTTTTTAGTAGAGACTGGGTTTCGCCATGTTGGCCAGGTTGAACTCCTGACCTCAGGTGATCCACCCACCTTGGCCTCCCAAAGTGCTAAGATTACAGGCATGAGCCACCGCGCCTGGCCACAATTTTCATTTTCAATGGACTTGACTGATTACTGATTGCTACTGCAACCATTACTTAAAATTTCTTTTTTTTATATACTTAATATATGTCTAAGTTACGATACCGGGTTCCAGACAGACTATCCCAGAATATTTTCAGCTGAAAGAATTTGAAAAAAATGATAGAAGTGGAAAGTCCACTCTCACCACACCGCTACCCTTCTCTGAAGCAGGTGCTAACAGCTTCATGTGCCAGGTGCCCTCCCTATGCCTGGAGGAAAAAAACATCCTTATCCCTGAAGACCCAGGGTCACAGAAAAGAATCTGAACAATCAGGTCTTGCTAAATTGCCCCCGGTGCCTTACCATTAGATCATACCCTTTTCGCCCTACCGTATTTCTCCACGACTCTTCACTGTTCATTAAACCTGGCATGAAAATACTCACATTTATCCATTTCATGGGCATCTTCATTTCTTTATGAAGGTGCGCATAAAATTTATATTAAATACATTTTGTATGCTTTTGTTAATCTGTCTTTTGCTGTGGGGACCTCAGCTATCAACCTATGACGGGTAAAGGAAAAGATATTTTTCTTCTCCTGTAGTTAAAAACATAAAAATTAGAAAATCCCTGGGAAATATTTTTACATCACCAGCAAGTATCCTGACTAGTCAAAGTGAGGCTTGCCATCAAAAGGAAGTCAGGATTCATCTATTTCTATCATGACCTTTCATTTCCTGCTGCATATTATAGTACATAGTAGACATTCAACAAAAGTGGTTGATTGATGGATTCATTTAACCGGTAATTATCAAGCAAGCACTATCAGGCAGACTGATCCAAGCACTATGGGAAGTGGGACTTGGCCTCCCCTCTTATTACAGACTGGGCATGTGTAAACTTCTGTGCCTATGATGCCCCATCAGCAATCTGGGGTTTCTAACTCCTAACATCCTCTAGTAATTTTGTTCATTGTAGAGAAAAACTGTCACTATACTCCTGGACTGAAGATTGCTGTAAAACAGTGGTTCTCAATGGGAGGCAATATTGCCCCCCGGGGACATTTGGCCATGTCAGAATACATCGTTTATTGTCACACTAGAGGAAGGGGTCCTACTAGCATCTAATAGGGAGAGGCCACGGATGCTGTTAAATAGCCTATAATGCACAGGCAGCTCCTCTGTCCCAAAGAAAGAGTTAGGAGTGCTGCAGTTTAGTAGGAAAATGCTCTAAGTTCACACGTAAGTGTCATAAAGATCTTTGTGGGGTCACAAGGATGAAGGTCATCAAGTTCATGCATAATGATTGAAATGGGAGGGGTCTAGCAGATCCAAACTACTTGATAATTTGGTATTTCACAAAATATTGACTAATCTTTGTCATAATAGCTATTGCTTACTGTCAAATGAGATTATTATCTCTTCTTAAAAGCCCATGTGTTTGAACTCTGTGGAAAGTAACACCACAAGAAAAAAAAATCACGGAGAGTTTGAAGAACTGTTTGTCATTGTTTACATTTCCCTCAACGCAGGAAGATGAGAGAAATTCTTGGAGCTTTCTAAATGCTTTGCTTGAGTAAAGTGAAACCCATATCCACAACATCAAACATGCCAAGAAGACATCATTCCCTTGAAATTCAAAGAGAAAAATACTCTCAACAAGAACTGTGGAAGCTTAGGGTAGTATAAATGTTTTAAATGATTTTCTTAAAAAAAAAAAAAAAAAA
>NW_016809446.1:11296-15462 GCF_001698545.2 Rhinopithecus bieti
AATGTTTTAAATGATTTTCTTAAAAAAAAAAAAAAAAAAACTTATTCTGAAAACTAGTATCCTTAACAAAGGAAGATCAACTCTACATAAGAATTTTAAAAACACTCAGGTGGAAGTAGAACAAAAGCAAGAAGATATATTTAGACACAAATGCTGTAACTATTTTCTGTTGACAATCATTCCAGAAAATTTCTCCAATTAGGCAAATAAAGGGATTTTAAAGGCATTCTCAGATGTACTTATTAGTATGGATTATTGTTCCTTTTTTGTTTGCAAACAGTATAAGACAAAATGGAGTTTCATTAGTCAAAATAAAATTAGCAAGTTACTTTTCGGGTGAAAATTTTACTCACTTTTAAAATCTAATTTCCACTCTACCTAAAGATAAGTTATGAAATCAGTACTGTAGAAAGGGAGAAAGAGAGCAGACATGTGGTGTCTTTACTTCTATTGTCTTCGAGCCAAATCCTTGACATTCATTATTAATATATTATGTTCATAATAGATATTATAATCAAAAACCATTTGCCTGATCGTTCCCTTTTTGACCCACAGGTCACAGAGTATCCTATTTATAATTCTGCTTTAGAAAGAAATTTAAGAAAGGGACAAAACAGCCTCATTGCTTCATTGATTAACAAGTTGAGTTGAGTCTCCGGGCCCCTGACCTCACTCTAGATTTGGTGACGCAGAGAGAGGGAGCTGGACATTCAGGAGAGGTCTGGGTAGAGTATTAGCCAAGGACAAAGCACTACACTGGCTCTCGTGTAGCTTAGATACGAACGAAAAAAAACGATATGAGAATGTAATGAAAGCCTAATAAAATCCATTTCAAACCACTGCAGGGTAGGGTCAAGAGTCCTAGGGAGAGTCCAGACAGGGACATGTGTGACCGCTGAAATTAACATCTCTCCTGGCAAGCCCCACTGCTCACTTTGATTGGCACCCAGCTCAAGAGCTCATCACAGTAGTTCGAGGCATTCAACCTGCTGGGCTCTTTCTCCCACCAACTCAGCTTTTCCCCCTGCCCCCTCAGGGATTCTTTCTCTGGCCTAGTGAAAGATGACCAAGTAGACACAGCAAAATATGTTTTTAGAGGAAGAGGAAAAGGAGAAGGAGACCACGGAAGCACTTGTGAAAACATGTTTGGGAGAAAAACAAGACTGGACTTCTAGACTGATACTATTTTGCTTCTAAATAAACCATTGGAAAATACTACATAATAGTAGCTAACTTTGACTAAGTGTTTACTATGTGCCAAGCTCTTTCTAAATACTTTTCATATGTTAGCACGAGCTTCACATTAGCCCCTGTAGTTTGTACAGTGATCGCCCCACTTGTCAGATGGGGAAAGTGGGACATACACCCTTGGTTACACAAGCTAGTAAACAGCAACCTGGAAGAGGAATCCAGGAAGCCTGACTTCAGAGTCCAGGTAGGCTCCTCTTTGTCTTCTGTCTCCCCTTGTCTATCCAACGCCTATGCTGGACGGCCATTGCTATGGCACGTTTTATAGAGAGAAAATGAGAAACACAAAAGCTGTATGACCATCCACAACCCTGATGCTATGAAAACTCAAGTGTCTAATGCCTCCATTGTTTTTTCTGCAACACTGGGCATATTTAACCAAATGATTTGATGAAAATAGTCCTGGAACCAAATCCAGTGTAGCAGGTACATCAATAGCACAAGAAATGGAAAGCAAAACACAGATGAAGAATTGTGCTCTTTTTATCAGTTGGATTGTTCTCTAATCATTTCATATATATGAATGTCTGAAGTTGCAACTATAAATCCCCCAAGGATAGGAATATATATTTCTTTTTAAATATAATAGAACATCGACATGTAGTATGCTTGATAATTACTGGTTAAATGAATCCATTCATCAATTAGCCACATTTGTTGAATGTCTACACTGTACTACAATATACAGCAGGAAATGAAAGATCATAACAGAAACAGATTAATCCTCACTTCCTTTTGATGGCAAACAGGATAACATAAATACTTCTAAAATCAAAAATAAAAGCATTCTCCCTTTCTTTCTTATCAAGAGAACTCAAATTCATTTGGGGTGGCAAGGTACTCAGTTTAAAAACCCTGCCCTGACCTGGATTCCCTGATGGTTAGAGGAGGCCATGGAACCAGTGCTGGCTGATTAAACGTAAGCAAAAAACACAGGGTGGAGCTTCCAGGAAAGCTTTTGAAAAAGGCACCAGCTCTGCAGGTCTCTGCTTCTCATCCTTCTACTTCTTCTTGCCTGGAGCATAAACACATGGCTGAGTTTCCAGCCAGGATGACTGTGGAGAAGCAGGAAGGAGCCCAGGTCCTCAGTGGCCTTCACAGATACCAGCACCTGCCCTGGACTGTCCCGCTGTGGGTACATGTCACATGAGGAAAATATCCACCTTCCTCGTATAAGCCTAGGAAGCCAGGTTTCTCTTCCATGCAGCTGAACGTAACCACAATTGCTGATGACTGCTTACCTGGTCTGCTTACCTCCCTTGCCCGTTACTGGTTTTGAGAAGCCAGTATAATTCTTCTAATTCTGTATATACGGCCACAGGCAGAAATATTTTTAAAGGGGAAAGAAACTCAAGGAGATACAATAATTACTAATTACACATTATATAACTCTTACAGGTTTGATTATTTTTGGAAATTATTTAGAAGAAAACATTAGATATTTTATAACACTTTTTTCTTCACGGTCCCCATCTGTTTATTTTTTACACCTTTTTGATGAAATCACTGTTCATATTATTTTCCTCTTAAAGTTTCTCTCATATGAAGTTTTTGAATGATCTCCCACTAGAGTTTCTAGTTGATTTTAATTACTATTTCTTGTTCCAAACTAAACTGTATCATGACATCTGGGATCTTCTAGATAATATTAGATTTGAAACATTATGTAGTTTATTCTTAGAGTTGAAATCAAGTCTTCATATAACGTCTAAGGCACTTATTGAAATGACTGCTCAAAAAAAAATGCTAAAGGAATCAACTTGTTCTCTCAGATATTTAAATAGTATCCTAGTCATCACTTAAACAATGTTGCATAGTTAGCCTTGTACTCATATAGCATAAGCAAACGTATTTAGGTCAACCTCAATATTTTTTGGAACTGTACATATTTTTCACTTCACAGAACTACCTCACAAACTTGATATGTTGATATGCCATCTGCTAGCTTTACAGTCTCAGTTATTCATATATCTCACGTCAAAACACCACCTCACTTTGCTTAATTGCCTCATAATTGAGAGAAGTTTGTTTCAGATTGGGAGTTATTGGAATGACTGCTTTATTTACTCCCAAACATTAATACTCTTCACCTTTCAATGTGAGGATCTAACTTTTAACTTGGTTAAAAGTTACTTTAGAAAATATTCAAAAATAAACATACTAAATGAAGAACCAAACTCAGAAAAATTTGCCTGGCACCTACTCAAGTTATGCAAACTCATAAATAACTAGGAGATGAAGTTTGGTACTGATGAATTGCTGCATAGCATGGGAAATTTATTTTTTAGGGCAGTCTCTGGCTTTTAGAAGCTTAAATTACATACATCTCTTAAATACAAATGGCTGCACCAGCCAGTGGGCTCCTAAAACTCCCCTTTCCTCTCCACTGTCACTATCTAGAATTTCTCCTGTCTCTCCTCTTTCCTCCTTTTCCCCAACTATAACCCTTGTGCTACTGAGGGCCCAGTCTGCAGGGGTAATAGAGATGGAAACAAATGTGAGAGAGGAATAAAGAATCAACCTTCATTACTCATTTCTTCTGTCCCTCCTGTGCTTTTTAACTTCTCGAATCACCTGTTGAGGGCAGAGGGAGGGGGGCCTCCTTATGACTGCATACAACCTGCTTCATGATCTGGCTTCTATGCATTTTTTCTAGTGTCATTGCCTAAAAAGTTGACCAATTCCTAGGAGGAACCCTACCCAGTTCAGTGTGAGCATCAGCCCAGTGTGGGTCTAGCTCCTCCCCAACCTCCTGGGATGAACATTCTTCCCACGTGCGGTTTCCTCATTTCACATCTTCCTGACTACACACTGAGCAACTTGAGAGCAGAAAATGACATTCATTTTTTGTATCTTCAAGGACCAGGAAGCTTGCTCAGTGTCTGGTGCTAAGCTGGCAAAAAAAAAAAAAAAAAAAA
>NW_016809446.1:15831-71849 GCF_001698545.2 Rhinopithecus bieti
AAAAAAAAAAAAAAAAAAAAAAAAAAAAAAAAAAAAAAAAAAAAAAAAAAAAAAAAACAGGCAGTGCTTAAAAAATATCTGCTGTAGCATTACTAAATGACCCTGGCACCTCTCCAAGTGCCTCACCCCAGAGACCCTACTCTTGCCCTCACCCTACGCGCTCCCCACCAGAAGTTACTCTTACATTGTAAAGAAGGAAGATGAAGTTAATTGAGTTGATATGATTACAGATAACAGCCAACATTTAGTCAGCCTTTATGCTGTCTAGCTAGATACTATTGTAAATATGCTACATCTATTGTGACCTTTAATTCTTGAATCAACCCTCTCAGTCTTGATGTTCTTCCTGAGTTAGAACTCCAGAACACATGTTCTCTACTCCGTTAATAGCCACTGACAGAATATTGCCAGGTGTTAAAAAAACAAATGTGGACTGTAATCCCAGCACTTTGGAAGGCCGAGACGGGCGGATCACGAGGTCAGGAGATCGAGACCATCCTGGCTAACATGGTGAAACCCCGTCTCCACTAAAATACAAAAAACTAGCCAGGCGACGTGGCGGGCGCCTGTAGTCCCAGCTACTCGGGAGGCTGAGGCAGGAGAATGGCGTGAACTCGGGAGGCGGAGCTTGCAGTGAGCTGAGATCCGGCCACTGCACTCCAGCCTGGGCAGCAGAGTGAGACTCCGTCTCAAAAAAAAAAAAAAAAACAAATGTGACAACTAGGTAGGAGCATAGAGAATAAGAAGATAAAAAGTATATGCGCCTATAATCTATAGCTGTTGAAACATATCATTGTAACAAGTACTGAAAAGGAATGCCCAATGATAAGCAGTCTTTTTAAATATGTTATTATTGTTTAAAAAAACTTGTAATTCAAAGGTACTCGTAATGAGCTGGACCTACGTTTCAATGACTATCAGAACCAACAGTTAATGGAGGCTCCTACAGAATGCTTGAAATTCTTAACTCTCCTTTTGCTTTTTATTTTTAGTCTTTGCCTTCTTTGCCAAATCCCCAAGCTGAGTGCTCACTGCAGATGCTGAGAAGAGTGGCAGCGGGGGAGGAGAGCTGACACTTGTTGAGATTGGTAGGGAGGGACAACCAATGCCACTTCCATCTTGTGTAAAATGTATATAAACACATCTTCAAATCTTTCTTTCCAACCAAACCCTCAGCCCCACCTAGAAGGAAATTACGGAGTGACCAGTAACTGAGTGTCTACTGTGTGGCAGGCTTCAGGAGGTTCCATGGCACAGTGGCTTTTTCCACAGTGGAACAGAAGAGGTAAGTCAGGTTAGAAACCACGTGGCAGTAAATGAAGAAGTAAAAGAAGTCTTAGCAGAAAATCAGTGAGGGATGACTCCAAAGCAGATTGAGAATCAAGAGTTATTTCAACTTGGCCTGGTGTGGTGGTTCACACCTGTAATCCCAGCACTTTTGGAGGCTGAGGCAGGCAGATCACTTGAGGTCAGGAGTTCAAGACCAGCCTAGGCAACACAGTGAAACCCCAGCTTTACAAAAAATACAAAAATTATCTGAAAATGGTGGCATGCGCCTGTAATCCCAGCTACTCAGGAGGCTGAGTCACAAGAATCTTTGAACCCTGGAGGCGAAGGTTTCAGTGAGCTGAGATCGCCTGGGTGACAGCGCGAGACTCTGTCTCAAAAAAAAAAAAAAAAAAAAGTTATTCCAACTCAGGGATTTGTGCTGGCAGGTTTGGCCCCCCCATATCTCCATATCCCCAAATTCCCCTACCATTCACCTACCCCAGGCTATCCTATTGGAGAGGGTTTCTACCCTAGCCAACCTTGACTGGTTCAGGAACATGAGAATCTCCTATCCCAATACGTGGCTGGAAAGGAAGGTAGAGGAAGGATAAGGCCAGGTCTGCCAGAGAGAGGATATGTTTGGCTCTCTAAGTCAGAACAAACTTTCCCAATCAACTACCTCTCAACCCTGCTCATCTCTTACCATTGGTTAGGCAGGTTGTAAAGTTAATAGGTTTCTGTGAGCTGGGCAAATGGGCCTAGTCTAGGCACTTAGGCAATGTGCTTAACTGTTGCTGTGGGAAAATTCATGGTAAGCACCCTGCAATCAATCATCAATGAACAACTGAAACCCAGCTCCTCATAACCAGGCACTGTCCCTATTGACAACATGAGCAAAGAATTGGGAGTCATTGTCCAAAGGCTTTATGCAGAGTTTTAATTTTTTTGTCATTATCATTTTTATCGGACTTCTTTTCTTGCCATATTATTTTGCCCAGCTTAAGCAGAATTTAACTAGGTTTTCCTAATTCAAATTTTTTAAGTAGATAAATAAAACATTATGAATACAGTTAAGGCCTTCCAAGACCCCTCCCTGATTTCATTATCTCATTCCTCATGGGTAACCATTGTCCTCAATGTGGTGTTTCTCATTCCATGCATGACTGTATACTTTCACTACATATGTGTGTGCTCATTAACAACATATATTTTTGCTTTGCATGTTTTCAAACTTTACATAAACAGTACACTGGCCAGGCACAGTGGCTCACGCCTATAATCCCAGTACTTTGGGAGGCCAAGGTGAGAGGATCACTTGAAGCCAGAAGTTCAAGGCTAGCCTGGCCAACATGGTGAAAACCCATCTGTACAAAAAATACAAAAATTAGCCAGGCGTGGTGGTGCACACCTGTAATCCCAGCTACTTGGGAGGCTGAAGCAAAAGAATTGCTTGAAAATGGGAGGAGGAGGTTGCCGTGAGCCGAGATTGTATCACTGCACTCCAGCCTGGGTGATAGAGTGAAACTCTGCCTCAATAATAATAATAATAATAATAATAATAATAATTTTTTAAAAATAAAATAAATGGTACACAGAACTTGAATCTCTTACTGTTTGCTCACCATTGTTTCTGAGATGTACTCATGTTTACATGGCTCTAGTTAATTCATTTTTAGTTGTAACATTCTATTATGTGAATTATATGTTTCTATTCGTTGGTATTCTATTACTATTACTACTCAGTATAGTCTTCAATTGTGGTCAATTATGTAACTGTATCATAATTTGTTTCTTAATTCTCCTAAGGAACAGAATAAGTGGATGATAGAATATGAGCATTTTTAACTTTAAAGAGATATTTAGTAACATTTAATAAAGTAATCAAACCAATTTATATAATTTATACTCCCACTAACAGAGGTTGAGAGCTTCCAAAGTTTCATATTCTCAGAAACACTTTTCCATTTTTGTCAAACTTTTCCATGTTTGCCCATGTGATGGAGGTAATATTTAATCTCATTTTTATCATGGTCTATACACACAGATTGAAAACATTTTTTCAAAAAGATCTTATCGGTCAGTGGTTCTCAAAGTGTGTTCTGGGGACCTCTGAGATCCATACAGGTAGTCACTGAGGTCAAAACTATTTCATAATAATACCAAGATGTCATTTGCCTTTTTAACTCTCATTCTTTCACAAGTGTACCGTGGAGTTTTCCAGAGGCTATCTGACTTGTGACATGTGATACTGCAACAGATTGAGTACAGAAGCAGATATGAGGATGCAGCTGTCTTAATTATTAAGTCAGACACTGAGAAGATTTGCAAAAATGTAAAGCAATGCCACCAGAATTATTTTTGTTTTGGAAGAATTAACTATGTTTTATTTTAAATCATATGTCAACATATAATAGGTCTATTATTGTTCTTATAGGAATTAATACTTTTAAATATTTCAGTTTTAATTTCTTATGTGGCAAATATTACTAGATATACATATAAACAAGAGCTCTTTGGGGTCCTCAATAATATTTTAAGAGTATAAAGGAGCCCTTATGAGGCCAAAAAGTTGGGAAATTGCTGTTACAGGTCATACCCTTTTCTCATCATTCCCACTCAAATGAATGCCAGCTGACACTTAGAGGGTGCCGTGTGCAGATGGGGCATGTACTAATTGCTCGAGGGTCACTTTTCCTTTAACCCTTATGATATTCTTGTAAGCAGGTGCCGTGATCAGCTCCACTTGAAGGAGAGTAAGCTGAGGCTTGGGGCAGCTGGGTAAAGTGCCGTGGACACACAGCCAGCAAGGGAAGCCATCCCAGCTACTGTCCTCCCATCTTCTCCAGTTTTCTTCTCTTAGTCATTCTCTGAGTCAGCTAGCTTGAAGTCACCTACACTTCCTTGACTCATCCCTCTCCTTTTTTCTTGAAATGATCTACATTCCCTCCTGAAAGCAGCAGAGGGACTCACGGTTTGGACACTGGGTTCCTGGAGCTGCAGCTGCCAGTAAGCGTAGCGAGGCCCCAGGCTTCCAGGCAATAGAGCAGGGAGCCAAGCGGCATGTGCAAGAGGAAACCCAGGAAACAGACCCTCCAAAAGGGCAAAATGAAGGGGGGAAAATATTTGGTAGTCAGGTTCTAGAAGGAACGATTGCTGAGGCCCTGGAAAGGTAGATCCCTTTCTTCCAGGATCCAGCCCACGAGACAGGCAGAAGTATTAATCATACTCCTCAATCTCTTTTCCCACTCACTTACTTCATTCAGCAAATACAATGGTGTGATAAGTGGGCAGTGATGGGGTAATAATAACAGTAACATTTATTGGGCACTTACTATGGGAAAGGGACTATTTTAAATACTTTGTGGATATTAACTCATTTAATCCTCATCTGAACCCAGTGAAGTAAGTACTTGTCTTACGCATGGAAAAACTGAGGCACAGAAAAGAAGCATCAAAGTGTAAGGGAGTGAGCAGGGGGAGCACTTAACTTGCCCCTGGGGCAAGAGGTGATGAAGAAAAGCTTCTCAGATATGGCACATGTATTTGTTTCCTATCGGTGCCATAGCAAATTACCAGAAACTTCGTTATTTATTACATTTTTTCATTGGTGGTTTTCAATGGCCTACAGAAACTTAGTTATTTAAAAGAATATTTATTGTTACAGATTTATTATCTGATAGTTCTGGTGGTCAGAGGTCTGAAGAGGACTTCACTGGGCCAAAATCAAGGTTGTTGGCAGGGCCGTGCTTTCTTTGGAAACTCTAGAGGACAATCTGTGTCCTTGCTTTTCTGGTTTCTAGAGATTACCTACGTTCTTTTGGTTCATGGCTCCTTCCTCTAGCTTCAAAGCCAGCATTCAAAGCTTCAAAGCATAGCATTGCCTCTCTCACTTTGTTTTTTGTTTTGTTTTGTTTTTGAGACAGGGTCTCACTCTGTCACTTAGGCTGGAATGCAGTGGCACAATCTTGACTCACTGCAACCTCCACCCGCCAGACTCAAGCAATACTTCCATCTCAGCCTCCCGAGAGGCTAGGATTACAGGGGCCACTACTGGTAGTTTTTGTATTTTTTTCTGGAGATGGGGTTTCGCCATGTTGCCCAGGCTGGTCTTAAACTCCTGGACTCCAGTGATCCTCCTGCCTCAGCCTCCCAAAGTGCTGGGTTTATAGGCGTGAGCCACTGCACCTGACCAGCATTCCCTCCCTGATATCTGTGTCTGTCCTTAAATCTCCTCCCTCCCTCCAATGCAATGCCTCCCTCTTATAAGAACCTTGTGATTACATGGGTCCCACCTGGACAATACAAGCTATTTGCTCATCTCAAGATCCTTAACTTGAACACATTTGCAACGTCCCTTCTGCCATGTTAGGTAACATATTCACCGGTTCTGAGGATTAGAATGTGGACATCCTGGGTTGCAGAGGGCGTTATTCAGTCATTTATTTATTTGTTTATTTATTTATTTATTTATTTTGAGACGGAGTCTTGCTCTGTCGCCCAGGCTGGAGTGCAGTGGCCGGATCTCAGCTCACTGCAAGTGCCGCCTCCCGGGTTTACGCCATTCTCCTGCCTCAGCCTCCCGAGTAGCTGGGACTACAGGCGCCCGCCACCACGCCCGGCTAGTTTTTTGTATTTTTTTTAGTAGAGACGGGGTTTCACTGTGTTAGCCAGGATGGTCTCGATCTCCTGGCCTCGTGATCCGCCCGTCTCGGCCTCCCAAAGTGCTGGGATTACAGGCTTGAGCCACCGCACCCGGCCCAGTCATTTAACTAATTCTAGCTGATATTTATTGAAAGTCTACCGTGTGCACTCTTCTAGGCACTAGGGAGGTAGTGATAAATAAGATCCGAAGACTACATAGGAGTCAACCAGGTGAAACGGGATGAGGGAAAATGTGCTCTAAGCAGAAAGAACAGCATAGGCCCAGAGAGGGAAGAGAGCAGGTCGCTCCAGAACGTGGAGTTCAGCCTGTCTATTAAGCATTGGCTATCCCTGGCTGCTTATTAGGATCTGCTGGGAAGATTCTTTACCAAAGCCTCCTCTGCCCCTGTCCCTGCCCCAAGTTCTGACATCAGAGATGGGACCTGGGCACCTATTTGGTGTTCTAACATGCAGCCAGGAGAAAAATCACTGGTCAGCAGAGTGGCATGAAAGAACGCAGATGCCTAAGGCCAGGCATGGTGGCTCACACTTGTAATCCCAGCACTTTGGGAGGCCAAGGAGGGCAGATTACTTGAGGTCAGGAGTTCAAGACCAGCCTGGGCAACATGGCGAAACCCCGTCTGTACTAAAAATATAAAAATTAGCCAGGCATGGTGCCACACATCTGCAGTCCCAGCTACTCAGGAGGTTAAGGCACGAAAATCGCTTGAACCTCAGGAAGTGAAGGCTGCAGTGAGCCGAGATCACACCACTGCACTCCAGCCTGAGCAACAGAGTAAGACTCTGTCTCAAGGATACCAGTGCCTAGTCATGGGGCTGGAGAGAAAAGCAAGAGCCAGCTCATGAAAAATCTTATAACCCACGAGTATGGATCTTACACAAAGGGTTTAATCAAAGGGGCAACATAATCAGGTTTGTTCTTTACAAAGGCCCTCTTACTGCACAGTGTGAAGGGAGTAGATGGGGGCAAGGGAGGAATTGGAAGATGATGGAGACTGGATTTAGCATAGGTATAGTGGGAATGGATGAAATCCATTCCATTTGCAGGAAGCAAAGATAAGAATGGTTTCTGGAATGCCTATAATTATTGCTACAGTCTCCTAACTGGATTTCCCAACCCCACACTTTTTTCCTTCTGATCAGCCCTGCGCATCACCACCAGATTTACCCGTCCTTAAATACCACTTATTATGTTAAGGAATACTAGGCAGCCTAGTGATTAAGTGTATTTGCTCTTGGACCAAACGGACTGGATTCAAATCCTATCTCTGCCACTTTACTGTGCTCCATTTCCTCATCTATAACATGTGATACTAAAAATAGTGTTTACATCACAGGCTTGCTTTGAGTCAATGTACGAGCACTTCTATAATGACCTGTGTATGGTAATCATTCAAAAAAAATCATTATTCAAACATCTTCAATATAAAACCTTCTGTTTTCCATTTGCTGGAATGCCAAGGTCTGCCTGTCCAGATCCTTCACCTTTTGGGTCCACCCTGCTACTCAGCCTCGTTGAATTCTGTCCCCAATATATGTCACACAAACACACCAGATACAGCACCTTTGCGCCTAGGTCATGCTGCTTTCCTCACTTTGAATGCCTTTATTTTTCCCTGCTACCCTCCCCAATCCTTCTGCCCCTTAAATGCTTATCATTACTTCTAGAAAAGTGACTCCCAATGCCATGACTGGTGACCATATGACCATACCCAGTATAGTCATCTTTCCCCAGGGAGGACTGCCTGTCATTCGTACCAGGAGGTTATCATTCCAGATAACTCACAAAGCCACTCACGCTCGTACCTGTCACTGCTATCTAAATGCTAAGCACTCACAGAAGGCCCAGAGCATAAACTTGTCTTTCCCATGCTTTGTGGAGCACCACGGATGCCCCTAGAAGCCCATAAATAAAAAACAACTTTGCTATGAGTTAAGTTTTCATCAGGACTGTCAGCTGTGAAATATTTAGAGGCTTTCTTTAGTTATTAAACCAAACCAATGTTGTGTATTACAAAGAGATAGGACCAAAAAAATGTGAATTAACTGACCAAACTATATTTTAGCAGTTGTCCTTACAGGAGAAGCGAAGTCCTACCCCAAGCAGGACTTCATGAAGCATATGTGTCCTTCTTTGCCTCATGTCCTGTCATTTTTACAGATTTCTTGCGGCATGAATGACAAATAACAGACGATGCAATATTAAATTGCACAATTTGATAAATCCCATGTCCTTTTAACTACAAAGCTTTATAATAATCATCATTTTTATTAGACTACTTAAAATTATCTTCTATTTTCAAACATGGTAGTGTAATATTAAAATCCAAGTTTGCCTACAATAAGGCTTCCACACCTATAAGCTACTAAAAATTTCCCTTGGCTGGGAAAATGTGTTCCGGAATTTGAAATTCCAAAACCAAAAGGATTTTTCTTTTCAATGAAAAATTATAGGCACAGTGGCTCACATTCGTAATCCCAACACTTTGGGAGGCCAAGGCAGGAGGATTGCTTTAGGCCAGAAGTTCAAGACTAGCCTGGGCAACATAGCAAGATCCCCATCTCTACAAAAAAAAAAAAATTAAGAAAATTGACATGTGCCTATAGTTCTAGCTACTTGAGAGGCTAAAATGGGAAGATCCCTTGAACTCAGGAGTTGGAAGCAGCAGTGAGTATGGAGTATGATTGTATCACTGAACTCCAGCCTGGGTGACACAGCAAGACCTGTCTCAAAAAAGAAAAGAAAAGAAAAATGATTGCTTTGCATTTTAAACCAAGACGTTATAGGCACTCGACTTGCTTTTGGCTGGAAATAAAAGATTTTGTATAAATTGGGCCTCTCATTAATTATCATCTGTCTATAGATTGAACTCAGTTTGTTAGAGAGTGTTTAGAGACAGACGTTAACTTCTGTGTTCTCAGGGAGGTTGAGAATGAGAGAGTGCATCAAAGTGACCCCATGCATCAGACTCAGGCAAATGTTCACAGTGAGGCTGAATGCTCACCTCTCATTCATTCATTCAACCAACGTTTACTGGCCCCTACATTTTACTGAGCTGAGTGGCTCTGCCCCACCAGTAGCTTACAAACTATTTTGAGAGATAAGACACAAATTGTCAACCCCTGCAGTGAGCCAGCAAGCAGCTGCACCCTGCTCAGGACCTGAACAGGCCTGAATAGCATGGCTTTATCAATGTAGGCAGCCAGCTGCGGATGGCTGGGAAGGGAGTGTTGGTGGTGGAAGGGGGACCCAAAGTACTACATACACACTTCCCCTGCCCTGCTGTGATGGACCAGTCTATATGGTTTGGTTTCTGACTCAGTTTCCTAGACTCTGAACTTCTTGATATTTTTTCCCTGAGAATATTCCTGCTGGAACTGAAATATTTTCCGGAATCCTTGCCTGTCAGATGAGCCCCAATTGTCACTGCCATTCACCAGGAGCTGGCCTTTATTTCCTAAGCCTATAGCTGCTGGTTAATGTTCAGCCTGTTTATAAAGCAGTGGTTAACCCCAGCTGCATGTTAGGATCCGCTGGGAGAGATTCTTTTCCAAAGCTTCCTCTGCCCCTGCCCCTGCCTTCAAGTTCTAACATCAGAGGTGGGACCTGGGCATCTATCTGGTGTTCTAATGTGCAGGCAAGAGAAAAATCACTGGTCAGGAGAGTGACATGAACGGACACAGGTGCCTAAGGCCAGGCGCAGTGGCTCATGCCTGTAATCCCAGCACTTTGGGAGGCTGAGGCAGGCAGATCACTTGAGGTCTGGAGTTTGAGACCAGCCTGGTCAACATGGCAAAACCCCATCTCTACTAAAAATATAAAAATTGGCCAGGCATGGTGACACTGCTTTGAATGGACTTTGTATCCACACTTACCTGACCATTAAATGTCACCATGGGCCTTTGTCAAAACTACAGATTCCTAGCCCCAACCCAAGACTATTTGAATCAGAAACTCTGGGGAAAGAGCAGCCTCCCACATGAGGAAACTGAGGTTCAGAGAGATTAAAGTACAGGCTCAAGTCCACACATGTGAGTGAAGAGCCAGGAATAGAACCCGGATCTGGGTAGTCCCACCTTCTTTTATGTTAAAATGAGACAAATGGGAGGGTGTGGATCCATATTTACCTCTGCCCACTCCCTTTCCTCAATCAGAGTATTTTTATTCCATTCCTGAAGTCCTACACTTCTTCAGGTTCCTTCAAGATTATAATCCCCTGTCATAAACTCAAATGCCACCAACAGACAAATGGGCACAGCCAATGATTGAAGCAGGCTGGGTAGCAGGCACAGGCAGCACCAGCGGAAGGCAGAGACTTTGGAAAACCAAGAATCCTTCCCTTCCCAAGGTGGCAGGCACTACTCAGTTCCTACCAGCTGTTTCCCATGAGAATGTGCACCCAGCTTTGACTCAAGATTGAGATTTTCAGGTGAAATCTCAAAATGCCACTCCCACAATTACATCACACCATATAACACTCCATCTTAGAGACTGAAAAAGCAAATGGCTATGGTGTGAACTGCCTATGGAGAAGGCTGCATGGCAGGGAATTACAGGTGGCCTCTAGGAGATGTGGGCCTCAGTCCCACAACCCAAAGGAACTGAATTCTGCCAATAACCATGTGAGCCTGGAAGAGGATCCCAAGTTCCTAAAAGGAATGCAGCCCAGCCAGCATTTTAATCTCAGCCTTGTGAGACCCTGAGCAGACGACCCAGATAAGGCAAGCCCACAGAAGCTGTATGACAATAAATGGATGTCGTTTTAAGCCACTAAGATTGTGGTAATTTGTTACACAGCAATAGAAAACCAATAGACCCCCCTCAGCCTGCTCTTCTCAGACAGTGCATCAAACTCCAGAGGTTCCTCTCCCCATCTGCCATCATTAATTCCATCCCTAACTGCCCTGATCTCAGCGGGCTGTCAAGAGTGTATTTAATGTGACAAACTGACTTACCATTGATCACTTACCTACCCCTCCTAGGGATTCTTTGTCTTTTTTTTTTTTTTTTTTTTTGAGACAGAGTCTCGCTCTGTCCCCGGGCTGGAGTGCAGTGGCCGGATCTCAGCTCACTGCAAGCTCCGCCTCCCGCGTTTACGCCATTCTCCTGCCTCAGCCTCCCGAGTAGCTGGGACTACAGGCGCCTGGGACTACAGGGACCACCTCGCCCGGCTAGTTTTTTGTATTTTTTAGTAGAGACGGGGTTTCACCGTATTAGCCAGGATGGTCTCCATCTCCTGACCTCGTGATCCGCCCGTCTCGGCCTCCCAAAGTGCTAGGATTACAGGCTTGAGCCACCGAGCCCGGCCTTCTTTGCATTTTTAAGAGAGAACTTAGAGAGGTACTGGCTAACGCAGAGGAATAATTGGTTAAAATGATGGAATCTCAGAAAATCATGCAGGAAAGTAGAAGTTATCTGGTGCCTGCAGGTTGTCCCACTGGGCCTCAAGCCATGGTCTTTACCTAGAAATAAGGTCAGCCCAGCCAAGAAAACACTCTAAACAGTGGGAATGAGAGTTAGAAAATGGGTTGACACATATTAGGAAAATTTATTGAGAAAAGCCTCCATTTTCTTCTCCATAAAACGAGCGTGAGACCTCCCCTGCCCCTGTGACTGGACTGTTGTAAAGATTATGCAAGTTGATGTACATGAAAGTGCTCTGTAAATAAAAGATATATTCAAAAACATCATTGAAGTGAGGAAGCAATCACCGATCATTTAAGCCAACAGGATCCTGGGCACACATTCTGATTTCAGCCCTGCAGTCTCAGTGCTGACCTTGCACCTGTCTGTTGGCAGCCTTCTGTTCCCTTGTCGCCTCTCAGTTTCAGCCAGAGGCTGACATTCACTTCTCCCAGCATCCATGCAGCTGACAAAGGCCAGGGAGGGATTGAGATATGCTCCTCTCACATACGGCAGCCTCATTAACTAAGGAGGAAAAGCTTCCCAGAATCCAACACAGACGTCTAGAGATGTCCCCAGACACCAGACCAAAACAGCCCCATAATAACCCCCAGGCTCCAAAAAGGAAATCACCCCTAGTGAGAATGAGAGCACCAAGACCTTCAAACCCAAGCAGCCAAGCCCCTGAGAGTCCTAGAACACTGTCTCATCCAACAGGGCTCCACTGTGTCCAAATCCGTATCTCCAATGGCAGGAGCAAGTGACCACTTTGTTCTGATGTCTATATGGCATATAGTAAGAGCCTCATTAGACAAGCAGTTTTAATGTATTTAAATGGACAAGAAAAAGGGTGGCGAGGAAGAGAATAGGAAGATTTACCCTTAATATATTTTAGCAAACATTTTAAAAATGCATGAGAAGAAATAAGCCCTTCTAATTGTAAAGTCAGATGTTGAAGTCAAGGATCACATGATGGATTAGAGGAGAAAAAAAACTCTCATTCCATAACTAAACTAAATTATTAAATTCTAGAATTCAATAATAGTAAAATAACAATAATGTTAATACAACCATAACAATACTAGACATTTGCTGAGCTTACCATGTGCCTGGAACTGTGCTAAATGCTTTCCATGCATTCTGTCACTCAGTCCTCACAACAGCCCTGGAGGAGGGAAGGTGTCACTACTGTCTCTATTTAACAGATGAAGGAACCAAAGTGTGGCAAAGTTATTTATACAAGTTCAAGCCACTAGCAAATGATAGAGCTGGCTTTTCAAGCCAGCTATGTCTGCCTCCAGAGCCTGTTCTCTTACCATGATGTCATCTTGCTCCCTCAAAATGAATACGCAAAAAAGTGCCCCTACTCCCCAGAAGAGCCAAGGAGGTTGACCACAAATCTATCAAGTTCATGGTAGTCCCTTCTCCCACACTTCCTCATCTAAGAGCCTTGCCAAGCATGCCTGGAGAGGTAATTCTCTTCCTAACCTCCCCAAACCTCACAATCACCCTCCTCTCTTCAGAGAAGAGATAATAAGTTCCACACAATCGCTGTTAATATTCATTGGTATGTTTTCTTCTTTAGAAATAAAATATGAATAATATACTCGAGTCCTAAAACAGTCCATGTGCTTTGACATTTTCAGAAAGTAAGAATCCTCTTTATTGAAGACAACCTAGATAATTCCATTTCCCCTGCAACTTGGTGCCAAACAAATGGATATAGCCCTAGAATTCAAGGAAGAAATGGTTTGCTTTCCCTGGAATAACTTTATATTCTTGTGGTATTTTTGCCAGGCTACATGGAATTTTAATTGTTTGGCATTCTCTTTAAGGACTTCAAATCAGTAATCAGTAGGAAATCTGGAGCTAATAAGTTTACAGTAGCATTTAAGAAAGAAGCATGAGTTTAAAATGATCAAATGATTGCAACCTGAAATTAATATTTAGTGCATTTGGAGAATGTGAAGTTTAGGCAAAACTGAGAGTGAAAGCAATAACTGGAACAATGGTAGCCTCTGTGTGGCAGAGTAGATAGGTAATCACTTACATGGGCATTTGAAAGCCAAAAAAAGGTGCTACATTCTCAAAGCTGTTCTTCCACAAAACAGACCTAGTCCTTTAGACCATGGAGAGTTTCCTGGAGCACAGTTTGGAGGCATACCTAATTATAAAGAAGGAAGAGATGAAGGAAGCAATGGAAGGAGGATCAGAAGGATTGAGTGAGGGGAGGTGGAAGAAAAGAGGAAAAAGAAAAAGCAAACATGTAGACTCTGAGTCAAATCCAACATGGGCAAGTAAAATCTGTATAACAACAACAAAAAGATTTTCAAGTTTCTAGATATGAAATCTCATGAAATGTAGGCATTAAAAATACAAACACAAAAGAATATTAGGTAATATATTCGAATTCTTGGTATTAGAATTCGACCTGTTGTTCAGGAGATAATAATAGCAATGTTGAAGGCACAGGAAGAAGTGGAAGAGCATGGTAACAGAGAATATTATTTTGGATACTTGTGCTATATAGGTAAATAGTAGTTTTCCAATGATCAGTTTTCATAATAATTGTTTTTATTAAGGGCTTTGTATACTCATTTCTGCACTACCACTATTTGTAATACTCTAATCTCTCTGGAAGTCTATCAAATAACTGTAATTATTTGCATTTGTACACAAGAAAACTGAAGATGAGCGAGGGTAAGTTGCTCAAAGACACAGATAGAGGCAAAGCTGCTCACCAGTGACAGTTCTGGGACCACCCTCAAACCTGTTTAATCTCGAACATCATTATCATCACTAACAACAGCCACAACAATGTTAATTGAGCAGTTTACATACAGTAACACTTGTAATCCCCATCATAACCTCTTGAGGTAGTTATTATTGTTATTCCAGTTTTACATAAGAGAAAACTGAGGCTCAAACAGGTTAAATCATGGGCAAGGTCACCTAGCTATTAAGGTGATGGACTTGGGACATGAACTCAGGCAAGTTGAGTCTATGCATTTAACCACTGCATGCTTCAATATTTTGTAAATTTTAGAAATATGACTAATACTTTAAAACACGCCTGTGTGAATATCATAGAACTAGCATTTCAATAAATGTTAATAAGTGGCTTGCCCTATTGCATTCTTAATATGAGAATTAGCATCAGAATCAGGTCAAATTCAGTTACAGGTAATGTAATGCACAGATATTGGTTTTGTTTTATTTTCATTCTCTCATTTTGATGGAAACATGCTGTAATGAGTGAATTGTGATAAGCACAATGATAGTTTATTGAAGAGATTAAAAAAAGAGCTGATGCTTCATCTTACCATCTTTCTAAAGTGACAGTGAATTAACAAATTAAGAAAAATGTTTTAAACAGAAAACAATACCGGAGGTAGCCGGAAACTCTTTTTTTTCCTACAGACTTGGAGGTATATATGTATTTGTGGATGCGCATAATGCGGCCTATTAGGTCTTTGTAACTGATTGGGACTTCAGTATGTTTGTCTGTCAACAAACAGAAAAAATAATGAACTTGGAAGAGCTCAGCTTATCTTTCCTTTTCTACTCTCTTCCTACACTTTAACTTTAAAATTAAATTGGTAAGTTACAGGTATTTATCTAATAACTGAGAGGTACTCTCAAAGAATACATTTTACAAAACATGAATTAATCAGGATAAGAGAGGCTATGCTACATTGAAACGTTAGCCAATGAGGGCCAGCGGGGTGTCTCACACCTATAATCTCAGCACTTTGGGAGGCTGAGGCGTCCCAAAGTGGATCACTTGAGGCCAGGAGTTTGAGACCAGCCTGGCAACATGGTGAAACCCCGACTCTACTAAAAATACAAAAATTAGCCGGACATGGTGGCACATGCCTGTAGTCCCAGCTCCTCAGGAGGCTGAGGCAGGAGAATCGCTTAAACCTGTGAGGCGGAGGTTGCAGTAAGCCGAGATCATGCCACTGCACTCCAGCCTGGGCGACAAAGCAAGACTGCATCTCACAAAAAATTTAAAAAAAAAAAAAAAAAAAAAAAAAGCCAGAGACTTACCAAAGTTCAATTTCTTGCTCACACGAGTGCTATGGCAATTGGGCAACTCCCTAGCATCTGTCCTCTCTTTGGGAACTCAGTAAACCAGGAGGCATCCATCCAATGGCTTCACTGTCTCAGCACATGGCTTTCCAGATCACAGCTGCAGAGAAAGACAGGAGCTGAAGGATTGCATACAGACTTGTAAATGGTTTGGTTCAGATATGGCACATGTCACTCCTCTTGTAGCTCAATCACCAGCATCAAACTCAACCAAGAGTGCCTGGAAAGGTATGGATGCACACATACCTCTGGTGGGTAAAGAATGTCTCTGCCATAGAACATTATATACATGCTTCCTTACTACTACTACTACTACCACTACTACTACTACTAATGCTAATACTATATGCTTATCACAACCAAAGTTTGTTTGCTTTTTTCATCTTTTTCAAGAAACAAACTTTTGGTTTTATTAACCAGTTCTATGAAGGTTGTTTTGCTTCATTAATTTTGCTTTTATCTTTAATCTGCTGTAAATTCATTTACTCTTTGGGATTTATTTTTGTTCCTTTTCTATCTTGAGTTGAGTACTTTATTTTGAATCTTTCTCATTTTCTAATAAAAGATCAAGCCTATAAATGTCCTTCTGAATACCTCTTTGGCTGCTTTCCACAGTTTTGATATATACTACTTTCATTGTGGTTTCATTCTGAACATTTCACAATTTTATTTTGACTATCTCTTTATCCAGAGAATTATATATAGATGTGCTTTGTTGGTTTCCAAATGTATAGATATGGAGCCACTCTCTTTTGTTGTTAATTTACTATTGTATTACATCATAATCACACAACATATCACCTATATGAAATCAAACATTTTTTAACTTGTTGAGATTTTATTTCTGGCAGACTACTGCTATAGATCTTTTTGTAAAAGCCCCTTAGGTAATTCTTTACCTTGCTTTAGAGAGTAAGAAAAATTTAGGAAAAAAAACAAGCCACAAAAGAAATCTCAACAAGTTAAAAAATGTTTGATTTCATATGGGTGATATCACGTTGTTTGATTATGGTATGATACAATAATAAATTAACAACAAAAGAGAGTGGCTCCATATTTATGTAGATACCACTTTGGTTGCTTTCCACAGTTTTAATATATACTACTTTCACTGTGATTTCATTCTGAACCTTTCACAATTTTACTTTGACAGATCCAGGTATTGTATTTTTATCTGCCACATAATGCCCACCACAGCAATGACACTCACATACACCACTAGTTGAAAACCTCAGCTCTATTTTGTAGATTTGGAGTTTAAGGACTTGGGTGATTGGGAACAGACTGCAGGAAAAGCTGACTGGGTGGTAGTGGATATGAAGAATTTTCTTGGTTTATATTAAGTAGCTATATCTTGTTCATCATTATATCTTCTTTATCTTTGTATGCCCAATGCCCGGCACAGAAAAAACAGTCAATAAATGTAGATGACTAGATGAATTAGTAATTACCTAGGCAACTATGAGCATCACATGATAGCTAATGGGATAAGAAATAAAATGCTATTTCATCTTCTGAAATATCAACGGCTTGTGAGAAAGTGTCACAACATTTACTTTACTTTTGTATTTTCCCCCATGTACAATGTTAAGCACAAAGTAAATGCTTTTTTCTTTTTTCTTTCTTTCTTTTTTTTTTTTTTTTTTGAGATAGAGACTCACTCTGTCGACCAGCCTGGAGTGCGGTGGCACAATCCCAGCTCACTGCAACCCTCACCTCATGGTTTCAAACAGATTCTCGTGTCTCAGCCTCCCGAGTAGCTGGGAGTACAGGCATGTGTCACGACGCCCGGCTAATTATTGTGTAATTTTTAGTAGAGACGGGGGTTTCACCATGTTGACCAGGCTGGTCTCGAACTCTTGACCTTAAGTGATCCACCAGCCTCAGCCTCCCAAAGGGCTGTGATTACAGACATCAGCCACTGCATCCAGTGGCAAATAACGTCTTTTTTTTTTCTTTTTTTTGTCCTCTGAGACGTAGCCTCACTCTGTCGCCCAGGCTGGAGTGCAGTGGTGTGATCTCAGCTCACTGCAACCTCCGCCTCCCAGGTTCAAGCAATTCTCCTGCTTCAGCCTCCCAGGTAGCTGGGATTACAGGCACCCACCACCACACCCAGCTAATTTTTGTATTTTAGTAGAGATGGGGTTTCACCATGTTGGCCAGGCTGGTCTCAAACTCCTGACCTCAGGCGATCCACCCACCTTAACCTCCCAAAGTACTGGAATTACAGGCATGAACCACCGCAACCGGTCAGCAAATACTTCCTAAATGCAATTTATGAGCATGTGTATTAGTTTCCTATTGCCGGCATAACCAATTACCACAAACTCAGTGGCTTAAAACAATATAAATATGTTGTCTTACAGTTCTAGAGGTTAGTTCTAAATAGGTCTCACTGAGCTAAACCCATGGTGTCAGCAGAGCTGCATTCTTTCCTAGAGCTTCTAGAGGAGATCTGTTTTCCTGCCTTTTCCAGGATCTAGCAGCTGCCACATTCCTTGGCTTGGGACCTTGTTCCATCTTCAAAATTATCGGTAGCAGCTTTTTCTCAAAACGCTATTTCTCTGTTTCTAACTCTTTTGCCTCTACCTTATCCACTTAAGGA
The DNA here is from genome assembly GCF_001698545.2 of Rhinopithecus bieti. Classification (NCBI taxonomy): domain Eukaryota; kingdom Metazoa; phylum Chordata; class Mammalia; order Primates; family Cercopithecidae; genus Rhinopithecus; species Rhinopithecus bieti. The sequence continues at coordinate 33,864 of NW_016809446.1, forward strand.
CTTGGGATAATCTTCTTATTTTAAAGCCAGCTATAAACAATTTTAATTCTATCTGCAACCTTAATTCTCCTTGCTGTGTAACATAACATTTACAGGTTCTGGTTGTGAGGACATGGACACCTTTTGGGGGGTCATTATTGTATCTATCACAGCATGTAAGACAAAGAAAAAGGACAAATAGAAGAAAAGACAGTGAATGGACAGACACAATGGAGTGATAGAGTTAATAACAGGAATAACACTAGAGATAGCAGGATTGGCGCATGGACTACAAGATTCCAGAACAAGGCCTAAAAAAGGATCTATCCCACACTATTAGCTAAATTCAAGCACTTGCACACACGTGAGTGCACACACACATACACACACAAATATTCTGGTTAGCTGATGTCACTGCTGGGATATTACTGTTTACTAATAATAAAACAAACTAAACAAGGCATGAATGGCACGTGTGTTATTTATAGTTTTTGTAGAAAAAGTTCCCAAATTCCTTTCTTCCTGACAAAGGATAATTTTCTTACCCTTTGCATTCTAGCTCACTTCTAACATGTCCAAACATTTCCAGGAAGGCAGATGAAAGACTCCACATTTGCCTCCCCAATTGAAGCCATCACCATGCAAGGACTGAAGGTGACTGTCAAAGTACACTCCCAAGACGGCACCACTGGCCTAAATTAGAGAAAGAGGCTGGTAGACATCGCCCCCTTGTGCAGAGGGGCAGAGAAGCCATTCCCCTTCTGTCTTGCTAGAGGAAATTTCTTGGCTAAAACTCCATGGAAAATGGTTGTTTGGAAAGTGAAGTTCCCCAGAGCTTTCAGAATCAACTTTTTTTTTTTTTTTTTGAGACAGAGTTTCACTCTTGTTGCCCAGGCTGGAGTGCAATGGAGCAATCTCAGCTCAGTGCAACCTCCGCCTTCTGGGTTCAAGCAAGAATCAACTTTTTCATCATTTTAAATCTACTTATTAGGAAATCCCTCTAAAACATATTACAGAAAAAGAATAATCATACTGAGTCAATACTGCATGCAAAGATACAATAGCATGGAATAAATTATTCATTTCCTTGCCTCCTGAAGAGTACTCTGAGTGTAATCTTAACCATTCTTTCTGGCTGTGAACCTCAGAGTTTTTTACGGTTCTGTAGAGTAGATAGAATGCCAATCTTCTTGGCATATTTATGTCATTTTTAAAAGGTTTTTGTTGTTGTTTTATTTTGTTTTGTTTTTGCCTCCTCTGTGACTGTCAGTGGTCACTTAGTGTGACTTCCTTTAACAGCTTCCTTCCTCTTCTCCTTTGCTGTGGAAATAGTAACTGGGATACCAATCTAGTTAAACTTGTAAGTAAAATGAGGTTAAGTGAGATCCTAATAAAGATACAAGATACTTACAAGTTAAGTGTATGAGATTTAAGACAAAACCAGAGTGACACTGCATGCAGGACTGCCCATTCCATCTGGAATGCATGACCGTCTGTCATCTATTTGGCTACTTAGAAGCTATTTTTACCTCTTCTCTATTTTTGTTCTGAATAGGTTAGTGTGAGAGAATTGTTTTAGCAAAATGAAATATTTTTTTAATGTGCCAAAGTCTTTTTTTTTTTTTTTCTTTGAGATGGTGGTCTCACTCTGTTGCCTAGGCTGGAGTCCGGCAGGACAATTTCAGCTCACTGCAGCCTCGATTTCTCAGGCTCAAGCAACCTCCCAGTTCAGCATCCCAAGTAGCTGAGACCACAGGTGCATACCACCATGCCCAGCTAAGTTTTAAATAATTTCTAGAGACAAGATCTTGCTATGTTGCCTAGGCTGGTCTTGAACTCCTGGACTCAAGTGATCCTTCCACCTTGGCCTCCCAAAACGCTGGGATTATAGGAATTAGCCACCTTGCCCAGCCAAAGTCTTGAAATGGGATAAAATAGGAGTCCTCAGCCCTGGTATTGATCCCTTCACCAAAGTCATGCCCCTTTTGATGTTTATAGCATCTTGATAAAAACCAGGGCTGTGAATTAAATGTCCATTAAGAAAAGAACAGGCTCACTTGTATAACAAAATACTATGCAGCTAGGAACTATGTATACTACTTATTTATAAGCACTAAGTGGAAACTATGTTCTTTCTTATGTTGTTTAGTTAGAGGAGTGGGTAGCGACAGAAAAATGCTTCCTTCTTTGATCCCCTAGGTTGACAGTTCTGAGATGCATTGCACAAGGCCCCCCAGGAGGTCCCAGCAAAATCTAGCACCAGTTACTCATGGCACTGTCCAGTTCAATAATGAACCTTGCTATTAACCACCCCTCTTTCCCTGTTTTCCCCACTCCCCGCCCTGATCCCTGCTCCTGCACCCTGCAGTCACCTCCCCAAGTCAGTGCATACAAGCTTTTGTCTCAGAATTTGCTTTTGAGAGAAGCCACATTAAGAAAGACATCAGTGAAACCCTGTCTCTACTAAAAAACACACAAAAAAAAAACTAGCCGGGCGAGGTGGCGGGCGCCTGTAGTCCCAGCTACTCGGAGGCTGAGGCAGGAGAATGGCATAAACCCAGGAGGCGGAGCTTGCAGTGAGCTGAGAACCGGCCACTGCACTCCAGCCCGGGCGACAGAGCGAGACTCCGTCTCAAAAAAAAAAAAAAAAAAAAAAAAAAAAAAAATTACTGGCCAGGCTTGGGGGCCCCCCCCTGTAATCCCAGCACTTTGGGAGGATCACTTGAACCCAGGAGTTCAAGACCAGCCTGGGTAACATAGCAAGACCTTGTCTCTACTAAAAAAATTTTAAATTACCTGGGCTTGGTGGTGTGCACTTGTAGTCCCAGCAACTAGGGCGGCCAAGACAGGAAGATCACTTGATCCAGGAAGTTGAGGCTGTAATGAGCTGTAATTGTATCACCGCACCCCAGCCTGAACAACAGAGCAAGACCCTGTCTTAGAAAACAAAAGAAATAAAGAAAGATATTGTCGGCCGGGCGCGGTGGCTCAAGCCTGTAATCCCAGCACTTTGGGAGGCCGAGACGGGCGGACCACGAGGTCAGGAGATCGAGACCATCCTGGCTAACACGGTGAAACCCCGTTTCTACTAAAAAATACAAAAAACTAGCCAGGCGTGGTGGCGGGCGTCTGTAGTCCCAGCTACTGGGGAGGCTGAGGCAGGAGAATGGCATGAACCTGGGAGGCGGAGCTTGCAGTGAGCCGAGATCGCACCACTGCACTCCAGCCTGGGCGATAGAGTGAGACTCCGTCTCAAAAAAAAAAAGAAAAAGAAAAAGAAAGACATTGTCAAGTGAGGACATGGTGTTTAGAGTTGCCTTATCCATGTGGCAACGAGGGGAAAAGACCTAGAGAGCTTCAGAGAAGCTGGCCCAGAATGCAGGCACAACTGAGCCACATAAGAACCACCCACCTCTAGATATCTTGTTCTGTGAAAAGAATAAGCCCCTATTGTTTAAGTCACTCTTAATTGGGTTTTCTGTTACTTGCAGCAAAGGTACTTTTTTTTTTTCCGAGATGTTGTTTCACTCTTGTTGCCCAAGCTGGACTGCAATGGAGCGATCTCAGCTCACCACAACCTCCGCACCCTGGATTCAAGTGATTCTCCTGCCTCAGCCTCCTGAGTAGCTGGGATTACAGGCATGTGCCACCACGCCCGCCTAATTTTTTGTATTTTTAGTAGAGATGGGGTTTCACCGTATTAGCCAGCATGGTCTTGATCTTCCAATCTCAAGTGATCTGCCTGCCTCGGCCTACCAAAGTGCTGGGATTACAGGCATGAGCCACTGCGCCCAGCCCATGATACGAGGCCAATTGAAGACCCCCTTGGGAATATTTTACGTAGAAAAGAAGGCAGAGGAACAAGCTCTCTGTATGGGGAAGCCTGAGGGTGTGAGCCAGGCAGGTCCCGGTGACCACAGGTCTAGCTTGTGGACAATGCGGATCTGACAGAAGCAGTGAAAAAAAGAGAGAGTCCTGTGATTTAAATTCTTCTGGCAGTGAATTCCTCTTTTTGCCTAAGATATTTCACACAGCATTTCTATCACTTGCAAACAAGAGTCCTGCCTAATTTAAGTATGAGCCATTCTTGTTTTGTTGTTTTCTTTCTTTTTTTTTTTAAAGTGGGGGAAAAAGTGGGTGCATGAGTGTGAATGTGTCCTCATCTAAGCATAGAAAAAAATCGGAATGGATACACTTAACAGTCGACAGTAGTTATTTCTGGGGAGAGTCAGAATGGAGGGAAGTAAGGAGGACATATGTATCATTTGTACTTTGTAAACTTCTCAATGTTTCAACTTGTTATAATGAGTTTGTATCATTTTGCAATTTTAAAAGTCTAAAAACTACAGAAACTCTGAGATAATAAATGTGTGTTATTTGATGCTGTTAAGTTTGAGGTACACGGCAACGGAAAATACACACGGAATCACTGCAAACTTGACAACCACTGCTTGAAAACCACCCAACAAACCTCAGATAGACAGCTACAGATCCCAATGCCCACATAAAACCAGCAACAATTTATTGAGTGAAGGACTGATGCTGGGAAGTTGTATCCAATTGGCCTGTGACCATGGCCCCACATGCATAGATAATTTCCCCTAAAATCCAACCCAAGTAAGCCTATGACCTAATTTTAAAAACAAAACCTAAAACAATCTTGCTCTGCAACTGCAGCTTCAAAACAAGCTTATCTACTCGCCCCTTTCCAGCCCAGTACATTTCTAGAGAGAAAAATCTAGAGTCGCCACAGGTCAATGAGTCTATATAAAAAGCCTAAATGCTAAAGGAGGCAGGAAGTATGGGGGACCATTCCACGCACACAAGCTGATGGGATGGAACCAGGACCAGAGAGGATGGGGTTATGGGAAATGGATACAGAGGCTGGCTCAGCCATGAGCCACTTGGTAGACAGGTCAAAATATGTAAACATAAGGACATGACAATCTCAGGGTGGAGATGACATTGGCAAGTGGAGTGCAAACAGCTAAAAGGAAAGCAGGTGACAGTTCTGAGTGGTGCTAGTAGAACCCGAAATGATAGATGGAGTGTGCCAGGAACAGCAAGAGAGGGGACTGGCAAAATCCTGTGTGGGGCTAGAGAATTGGGAGGCAGCATCCACTTACAGGGAAGACCCAGATTCTGGGCAGGGATACTGAGGCAAAAATTCAGCCTTATGAATAGTAAAAGCTACATGGCATACTTACTACCTGTCTACAGGCCAAGTGCTTTAAACTATATTTCACTGAATTCTGCCAAAAACCCCATGAGGAAGGAACTTTTATCATCTCCATTTTTCAGGTGAAGAAACTAAGGTAGACAAAATATATGTGTTTTGCTCAAAGTCACATAGCTCGTATATCAGTCAGCTCCAGATGCCATAACAGAATACACAGACCGGGTGGCTTAAACAACAGAAATAGATTTTCTTGACATTCTGGAGGTTCGAAATCTAAGATCGAGGTGCTGGCAGGGTTAGTTCCTGGCAAGGCCTCTATTCTCAGCTTGCAGATGGCCACCTTCTTCTGTGTCCTCACATGGCCTCTTCTCTGTGCACTCATGGAAAGAGATCACTGGTTTCTCTTCCTCTTCTTACAAAAACACCAGCCCTGTCAGATTAGGGTCCCACCCTTAGAAACCCCATTTAACTGTAATTACCTCCTTAAAGGCACTGTCTTTAAATATAGTCATATAGTGGGCTGGGGCTTCAACAACATAGGAATTTGAAGAAGACACAATCCAGTCCACAATAGCTCATAAGGAGCAAACACAGAGAGTGTGATTCCAGAGCCTGATGCTTTTTGTTTAATACATATTTTATTAAGGTATAATTTAAATATTATAGCTAATTTAGTTTTGAATAAATGCTTATGTCCACGGGACCCACATGTCTATCAAGAATGATACAGTTCTCTTAACCACCACACCCTACCAGATCTCGTGATGACAGAAGGTGCTGCCACTGGTAGATTTCACAGCAGGCAGTGGTCATCCCTAGAACTATGGACACAAGGTCCACCTCCAGCAAGACTCGATTCTGAGCTCCCTCCCTCCCATGCACACACTGCATGGGGCTTCCTGCCTGGGCCAGTCCTCACGCTCTGCTGCTGTTCTCTAGGTCCCAGGAGTCTGACCATTGCAAGCTGTATTTCCCAGGATATTTTTCCTCCTCCCTCTCTGCCTTGGGCAGTATCTCAGCATCTCTTCTCTGGCTCCAGCTCCCAAGAGATGACCCTAGTGCCTCCTCTTTGGTTTTTTGTTTTTTGTTTAAAAAAAAGAAAGAAAAAAAAACATACTACCTCCTCCCTGTTGACCTCCAGTTTAGAAGTGGTATGGGCTTTCTGCTATCGCAATTCTTTGGATTATCTCGCCTTCCATTGTTTGGCTTCTCAGCTCTTCTGTCTCCTGTATAACCACTTCCCTGCATATTCCCTCTGTTTCAAACACTCAGCAGGGTTTCTCTTTTCCTGATTATACTTTTCTGGTATATTGACATATTCCCTATTTGTCGTAACTGGCTCGGTAACTGGGATGAGTCTAGACATATAGATGGAGCCCAGGCACAGAGGCCTCATAAGCAGAGGTTTCTCCAAGAGAATACCAGGAATTGTATTACATTTGTTCTCCACTTGTTGACATCTTATTGGTCCATCTTGTTATCAAATTTGCACTTGTTTGATTTATTCACTGTCTATGGCTCACCTATTTTTCAGCTAGACCTCTGAATGACATCAAGACAAGAGATGTCTTTATCATCAGCTCCTTCAGCTGTTGTCATAACTGTAAGCTACTACTGGATTCCTCACACTGCAAATACCTCATGTTCTCACTTATAAGTGGAAGCTAAATGATGAGAACACACGGACACACAGAGGGGAATAACACACACTGGGGCCTATTGGAGGGTGGAGGGTGGGAGGAAGGAGACGATCAGGAAAAATACCTAATGGGATTAATACCTGGGTGATGAAATGAGACAAGTTTACCTGTGTAACAAACCTGCAGCTTACCTATGTAACCTATTACCCCTGAACTTAAAAGTTTAAAAAAAATGTGCTTGCTGATATGAAACGATTGGGGAGAAAAGAGTGACTAAGGAAGACAGGATGGGACACTAACACCAAGGAGCCTTCAACAGCCTGTGGATATTCCTGAGGATCCTATCAGCCAGCTGGGGGTGGAGGAGGAGCCATAGGCAGAGCCTTTCAAGAGGCAAATGCCCGTCCAGCTCTGGCTCCAGTTTTCCTTACGGCAGCCTCTGCTTAACTATAAAATCTATACTGAATAGATTACCATGACTACTGCAGAAGGACCTTCACCTCTAGTTTGGCTGCAAAACTAAGTCTTTTCTTCCAAGAGCCTTTGGCTTTAGGAGGGAGCACCAGGAGGCAGAACGCAGCCACAGGCTCACTGTCCTACATGCCAGGGCCTTCTGCAGAACCGCAATAGTTACGAGTCAAGCTTCCTTTCCTCAGCCCATACCACCAAAGCAATGGGGTGTTGGCCTGCCCTGACAGCAGGAGGAGAAGCCCCACTGTCAGGGGTAAAAAGAAACCAGACAGTTCCCACTTCTCCTTCACTCTACGTGATAAATCACTTCAGCCGGGAGAACCATCGTGAAACGACCTGGCAGCTAATGAGAGAAATGGAACCCAAAAAAAGAAAGAAAGGAAGAAAGAATCCTGTTAGTCACAGAGCTTTTCATCTGAACCACAGAACAGGCTCTTGCTTTTTGCTTTCCGTGGGAATAATAAAATCACAGTCCTGTAACTATATTAGGTCCTCAAACAAAAGCAACTCCCTAGAATAAAACTATGAGGGGTTTCTGAGTTGGATTTAGTTTTCACTGGGTAAAGGCATAAATTAAAAGCAGGAACCGGGTACCCGTAAGAAAGTCAATGAAGTAACTAAGCTCGCTATTCAAACCAGGAAAACACAGGCTGTGAGGCGGCTTCGCTCTGCAGTCTATTCAACACCTGGCGAACAAAACAACACCGACTCTGCCCAAGCCGGGATTTTCCCACAGTGGACCAGCAACTTAAGAGGCCCCAAGAATGCCAGGACTGTGTCTTAGACCTTGGAAAATAGGATGAAAAGGACAGGCTCAAAGGGATATTTAGTTCCAAAGGAAAATCACAAAAGCTAAAAGTTATTATAGGAGAAAGGCCCTAAAGCACATTACTGGAGATAAAATTTTAAGGGTAAATAAATACTCTTTATGGAAAAGTGTTTAGGAAAAAACACAAAGAGAGCATGAATATCATATTATAGGTACAAAATGTTCTATCCAAAATAAAAAGTAGGTTCAGAATCACTTCAGCCTAATCATGCCTCCTAAGCAGCAGGCTGTGTGAGGTAGAGAAATGTGGGCTCAGTACCTCTATACTACCATTCTTCACCCTCCCCTGCTCCACCACACCCACCTCCTGCCTTTCAGAACCGCCTTCCTCCAAAGACACCCAGGAACCTCAGAAAGAATGCTTCTCTAAATTATTCATACCACAGTGCTACTTCCTGTTCTTCCCTTCCAAGAAATATTTGCTATGTTAAAATCCAGTGAAAGTGAGCAATGCTTGAAACAAACAGTGAATCATTCCTGGTAATATTTCAGGCACTGGTAAAATTTCATTGAATGGGGAGGGAAAGAGGAGTCTCTTTCTCATACCCTAAATTATACCACATAGAAAAACAGACTATAAACATGACCTCTTTTATGTGGAAATTCACATTGCATAGGTAGAACATTATTTTTTTAAATGCTGACTTTCAAAAGTCGAGATCAACTTTCAATCAAAATACTCACATATTTAAAGAAGACCAGCAGAAAAATATTTATGAACTTATTTTCAACTTGTCCTCATTTTTGAACTTTTTTTATCAGTGAAGAAATGGAAACATTTTTTCAATAACCAACAAACCTTTCTAAAACCCTGTTTGATCTTGCCATACTTCTATTAGTAAACCAAAATGTTTTGGAAGTGTTTTATCCAAATCACACTTTGGATAAAATCCAATAAATGATAGGTCTACTTCCGCATGACAATTATATGAGGTTCCTACTGTAATACTGCCATTCTCATTTCTGACTGTGGTGGTCTGTTGCAGAGATAGCTATAATAATCCCTCCCCACTGCATGCTCTTTCTTGCTGTGACTTTGCCACTCTTCCCATCAATAGATGAAGTCTGCTTCCTCTCCTCTTGAATCTGGGCTGGTTTCATTATTTGTTTTGACCAAGAGACTCTAACAGAAAGGACTCAGTGTAATTGCTAGGCTTATGCTTTCTACAGAAGCTTTAGAGCCTCTATCTTGCCCCCGTGGAGCCCTAAGCCTCCATGTAAGAAAGTCCAGGCTATATTGCTGTACTGCTAGAGAGTCACCTAGAGTGCCCCAGTTGACAGCCAGCTCCAGACACCAAGGTGCCCCAGTTGACAGTCAGTTCCAGACATGTGAGGAAGGCCATATTGGATCCTTCTGCCCAGTCAAGGCCAGCCAGCGCATGAAGAGCAGAGGCCAGCCTTCTCCACTGAGTCCTGCTCAAATTGCAGATCCACAGAATCATAAGCAAATGACTGCTTTAAGCTACTTTGCTTTGAGGTGGTTTGTTACATAGCAGTAAGATAACTAAAACACAGACCTTATACAAAAATGACTACATTGTGTAAAGCTACCCAGAACAGATATCTCAAAGACCAGATACCTGATCTAAGAAAGTATAGTCTGTCTCGCCGGGTACGGTGACTCATTCCTGTAATCCCAGCACTTTGGGAGGCCGAGGCAGTGGATCACGAGGTCAGAAGTTCAAGACTAGCCTGGCCAACATGGTGAAACCCCGTCTCTACTAAAAAAACATATATATATACAAAAATTAGCCAAGTGTGGTGGCGGATGCCTGTAATCCCAGCTACTCAGGAGGCTGAAACAGGACAATCACTTGAACCCAGGGGACAGAGGTTGCAGTGAGCCGAGATTGCGCCACTGCACTCCAGCCTGGGCAGCAAGAGTGAAACTCCATCTAAAAAAAAAAAAAGAAAAAAGAAAAAAAAGAAAGCATAGTCTATCTCAGTACAAAAATGTAAATGATCAAACTCCACATCATGGTCCAAATCAGAGAGTGTTCCTTCAATATCCATGCTTGCTTTTTTTTTCTTTTCTTTCATTTTTTTTTTTAAACAGGGTCTTACTCTGTCACCTAAGGGTCTTACTGTGCCACTGGAGTGTGGTAGTGCAATCAAGGCATACTGCAGCCTCAGCCTCCTGAGCTCACATGATCCTCCTGCCTCAGTCTCCTGAGTAGCTGGGACCACAGGTGCATGATAATTTTTTTAAATTATTATTTGTAGAGATGGGGGTCTCGCTATGTTGCCCAGGCTGGTCTCAAATTCTTGGGCTCAAGTGATCTTCCCACCTCAGCCTCCCAAAGTGCTGGGATTACAGGTGTAAGCCACTGTACCTGGCCATGCTCCCTTTTTACGGCAATGGGCCTCAAAATGTGGTCCTGGACCAGCATTATCAGCATCGCATAGACACTTGTTAGAAATGCAAATTCTTGTTCTCCTACTGAATGAGAAACTCTGGGGGTGAGGGTCAGTCATCTGTATTTCAACAAGTCTTGCCGGTGATTCCGATGCACGCCATAGTTTGAGAACCAGTATAGCAATAAAACCTCTGATGTTTAGCTGGTATACATGGCCACCTGGACAAAGAGACTAGGTAAGGTGGCTGCATAAGGCCACTTGACTGAGTTCTGTCAAAACAGAAACAACAAAAAGTAAAAAGTTCTGTCAAAACAGCAAAAAGTAAACAGAAATGGGAAAAGGGTAGTTATCTTCTCTGACCCCTTCTGCTTCATGATCGTTAGATTTCAGATGTGATAGCTGGAGCCCCAGAAACAGCCTTAGACAAGAGATGATGCTGAGAAATTAATCCATGCACAGCAGAGCAACAAAGTGGAAGGGGTACGGGACCCTGGCACTGGTGAAGCTGCCATATTAGCTCTGAACTGACTCCCTGATTTCCTGAACAGAAAATTTCTACCTTGTTTAAGCCTGTTATTCTGTTTTCTATCTCTATAACATCCTAATGCATGATCTTAATAAAGTTAGTACCCCTTCCCCTCACCTACCAAGATGTTCTTTAATATAAGAATAGTTTCTTTATTGTCATGAGTTATCATGTAAATTATTTCTTCAGTTGTTTAACTCTCTTCCTATTGGTCTGGAAGCTCTATGAAAGCAGTGACATTTTGTTTATTATTGAATCCCCAGTATCTAATACACACTATCCTCACAATATTTACTGAATGGAAGATCGAAGGATGGATGTAGGCAAATCAAATTTTGTCCAGTTTTTTGGCACTGATAAATTGACTCTGCTTCAAAACAAATCTTTCTTTTAAATATTGAATTTTCAACAAAACTATCCCCTGCCCACATCCTAGCTCTGTTCCACATTTAATCTGAATATGAAGCAATAATATCAGTAACAAACACTTTTAGAAGTTTTCAAATGTGCCAAAGACAAATTCCAATACAGGGGCAACCTACAATATACCTGATCAGTCCTCCTCAAACCGTCAAAGTCATCAGAAACAGGAAAGTCTGAGAAACTGACACAGCCAAGGAAGCCTAAGGAGACATGACAACTAAATATAACACAGTATCCTGGGATGGATTCTGGAAACGGACACTAGGCAAAAACTAAGAAACTCTCAATAAACTACGGACTTTAGTTCAAAACAATACTCTATCAATATTGGTTCATTAATTATAACAAATGTACCATAGTAATGTCAGATGTCAGCAATAGAGGAAACTTTGTGTAGGGTGGGGTGGGGAGGTTACATGGGAACTCTCTATATTATCTGCTTGCTTTTTCTGCAAGTACAAAACTTTCCTTAGGGCTGGGTGTGGTGACTCACACCTGTAATCCCAGCACTTTGGGAGGTCGGGGTGGGTGGATCACTGGAGGTCAGGAGTTCAAGACCAGCCTGGGCAATATGGTGAAACCCTGTCTCTACTAAAAATACAAAAATTAGCCAGGCGTGGTGGCAGGTGCCTATAATCCCAGCTACTCGGGAGGCTGAGGCAGGAGAATCACTTGTACCTGGGAGGTGGAGGTTGCAGTGAGCTGAGATCTTGCCACTGCTCTAGCCTAGATGACAGAGCAAGACTCCATCTCAAAAAAAGAAAAAAAAAAACTTTCCTTAAAAATAAAGTATATTAATAAAAGACGTGTGCCAAAGACTGTTACATATATCAACTCATATTGCATGTATTAATTCTCATAAAGACTGAGATAGATAATTATGATGAGCCCTATTTTACAAATCCAAAATGTACATTAAGTTATGCTCCCTAAAGTCCTTAAGGCTTACGCTATATGTTTCTTCTGGATCAAAATCTATTTGATTCAATTATTTAAAATAATGTGTATTGCTTATTGTGTGCCAGTAAGGGACTGAGTTTAGGCAATTCTATGAGCAGAGTTAAAACTGGGAGAGCAAGGGTGCTTTGTATCAGCCCACTAAAATTTAAAGGGCACAAGCAAACATTTTCAAGAATTTTCTATTGTAAAATGTGTTATATTTACATGTTGACAGCACATATATTTCTCTAACATAAACAACTAAGCTTGACATCTAATTATCAAGAATAATTACTTAAATATGAAGCCACCAGCTGGCATATAGTATTAAGAATACATAAATCATACATCATATGTTACAAAGCTGATTCAAGAGTGGGCTTATGTCTTGTACTTATAGTGAAGGTTCTATCTCTGAGTACATCCCTGGTAAAAGAACATCTCAAATGAGAAAAATCTCTAAGTCATTGCATTACTTTCCAAAGCTATTCACTGTAAACCTTACCATGATTTTGGCTTAATGTTTTTATTATTGGCTACCCTGTTGACTAAAACAAAGATTTGGTACCTTGGTTGGTCAGACTGAAACTCCTGGCCAATGCAATTTGACTATGAAATATTGTTAGTGCTTACTATGATAACATGGTACAATTCAGGCAGAAATAAGCTTTGCTGAAGAAATATTCTATAAAGTGTATTACCCATGAGGTTTCATTTCTATACTCTGAACTGGAATCAACTGGTAATATTCAATCCAAATAGCCACCTGAAACAATACCCAAGTGCAATAGACCAAATGTTTGTGATCTCACAAAATATACTGAAATCTTATATATTCAATATATATTGAATCTTAACCCACAATGTAATGATATTAAGAGGTGGGGCTTTGGGAGGTGATTAAATCATGAGGGTAGAGCTTTCATGAACGGGTTAGTGCTCTTATAAGAGATCTCAGAGATGTCTCTAGGTCTCTCTCCACCTGTGAGGATATGACAAGAAGATGAGAAGATGGCCATCTGCAAGCCAGGAAGTGGGTGTTCACCCACAGATAGAGATGCCTTGATCTTGGACTTCCCAGCCTCCAGAACTATGAGAAATAAACATTTGTCATTTAAACCACCTAGTGTATGGTATTTTGCCATAGCAGTTCAAGCCAACTAAGACACCAATGGAGCACTTTGCATCTATGATTTCATTGCTTCTCATGGTTCCTTCATCTGCCTCACTCAATTTATCCTTAAAAGTTCTGCAGAGAGGCCGGGCATGGTGGCTCACACCTGTAATCCCAGCACTTTGGGAGATCAAGGTGGGCGGATCACGAGGTCAGGAGATCGAGATCATCCTGGCTAACACAGTGAAACCCCTTCTCTACTAAAAATACAGACAATTAGCCAGGCGTGGTGGCAGGTATCTGTAGTCCCAGTTACTAGGGAGGCTGAGGCAGGAGAATGGCATGAACCCAGGAGGCAGAGCTTGCAGTGAGCCAAGATCACACGACTGCACTCCAGCCTGGGCGACAGAGCGAGACTCCATCTCAAAAAAAAAAGGTTCTGCTGAGAGCTGAGGTGTGCCTGTAGTCTCACCTACTTGGGAGGCTAAAGTGGAGAGGACTGCTTGAGGCCAGGAGTTCAAGGCTGTCATATGCTATGATCACTGTGAATAGCCACTGTACCCCAGTCTGGGCAACACAACAAGACCTCATCTCCAAAAAAAGAAAGTTCAGAGGAGGCCTCAACTCCTTCACAGTCTTTCTTAACCTGATTTGTGTGGAGTCATTTCCACATATGCCCATAGCACCTTGTGCTGACATCGCTCATAGGATTTATCACAATTCAGTACAACTCAACAAGTATTGAATGAATACCAATGAGACATGGTTCTAAGCACTTAGGAATCATTACTGAACAAATCAAAGATGCCTACCCTCCTAAGGAAAGATAGATAATAAACTATAATACATAAATAAATGTTGTAGTATGTTATACTGATAAGTGCTATGGGAAAAAGAAACCATGGAGTGGATTATGGGGAATGGGACGGACTAGAGCACACAAGAGATTCAGGTTGCAGTCTAAAATAGGGTGTCCATGGCAGGCTTCAGTGAGAACATGAGATTTCATCAAAATCTTGATGGAGGTGAGGAAGTTAACTCTGTAGATCCTGGAGGAGGAGGATTCCAGGCAGAGGGAAGAGCTAAAGCAAAGATCCCTCCAGCAGGAGCATGATGATGAGAATGAGAAACTGCGAGGAGACCAGTGAGTCTTGAGCAAAGTGCACCAGAAGCAAGGAAGAGAGGGAGAGAGGTAAAGCAGGGAGCATTAATTTTGTCGGACCTGTAGCCATTACAAAGACTTTGGCTTTTACTCTGAGTGAAATGGGGAGCTGGGAGAGCTGAGTTTTGAGTAGAGGAGAGACATTATCTGACTTAGTTTTTTAAGATTTGCTCTGGCCACTATGTTGAGAATAGAATTGTAGTGGGGCCAAGACAGAAGCAGAAAAACCTGTTAAGGGGTAATTATAGGTGAGAGATGATGATGCCTCAGGCCAGAATAGTAGCAGTAAAGGAGGGCAGATTCTCTATACAGAAACTTGGTAGATTACATGTGGGATGTAAGAGACAAAGAGAACCCAAGGATGACTCCTGGGATTTTGATCTAAGCAACTACTACAATGGAGTTATCATGAACAAAGCTGGGAGACTATGAAAGAAACAAGTTAGGATCCAAAGAGCAGGAATTCAGAAAAGAATATAAACCTGGCCATTTTCTAAAAACCTTCCACTGACATACTCTAGTAAGATGGAGCAAACACAAGGAGAGTGAGCACAGTAGTTTGAAAGAAAATCTGGGATCCAGCAGAGGGAAACATTTTAGAAATGTTACATTTCTCACTTTCAATACTTGATATCACAGACAATATTTTGAGAAAAAAACACAGAAATCAGTGTCTCTGAGTTGAAAAGTGAGCCTGAAGAATTAGACTCTGATCATGAAAAAGTCCTAGAAATACCTGAAATGTTATGTTTACAGATTTGTTTACATTTGCCTTTATATCTATGGCACAATAATGAAATATGATTTTGAAAACTTGTCTAAATAAGTCTAATATTTTTTCAATAAATATAAAATAATTTGGTGATAAATCATTGTGTCAGTTTAATTGGAAATTAATTTTATTGGTGATACAAAAGTGACATTTTAATCAGATGTAATGAAATATAATAGTAATATCCAATACTAATCATTTACAGTGTGCCAGGGGCAGTGCAAAGTGATATGTTTGGATCTTTTCATTTCATCCTCACAACAATACTATGACGTAGTTGCCATTATTTTCCTCTTCAGCAAAAGCTCAAAATAGCAAACAAAATTTATACTTTCTGTATGTCCCATAAGATTTTCATACTTTGCAATACTTTTTCTTGGAAAAAGGTCATCAGCCTCTTATTTAATAATTCCTCACATTTAAGAATTTTAAGAACAAAATCTTTAGTACAAGCTTTTCATACCTGCTCCATATGTTATTCCAAGTGTGACCTATATCTCTGTTCCATGTAGACCTCGAATTCTAGTTTCCTGTGTCTTTTGTGTTTAGAATGCTAAGTTTGGTTCTCTCTGTTAAGGTCAAAATTCAGGCATAGAAGGAGGAGTCAGGGCTAAGAGGATTGGGACACTTAAAGTCTAAGGGGTTAGACAAATACCTGAATATGTAATATAATTCATAATACATGACAGGTGCTCGGCCTCTGTGTGTGCAGCAAGCTCTGACAAGGAAGGGACAACTTAGGACAAGCCCTAAGGAAAAGAAGAGAGGGTGTTTTTTAAACTCTTTTGGCTATATCACATATTATGGATAATTTCAGTAAGCATTCCTGGGCTGCAGCAAGCTACTTAGGGAGTGTTTGGTTATAATCCTTTCCCATCTTGTATCACTTAGACCACGAGAGCATGCAGTATTTGTTTAATCTTGGACTACAGATGATAGACTAGGTTATATAAAGTCCTGAAAATGATTCAGTTGCAGCTTCCTGGAAAATGTGCAAGAAACTCTGACACATAATGACAAAAGCATAGGCTCAAAACCACAGTTACGAAAACTATTTAGGATTGTGCCATGGAAAGATATTAGTAACACTTACAGAGTATCAGACAGTAACATATTAGACAATAACATCTGCAGATTCAGTCCATGAATTTTCACTGCGTAATTGTACCGGGGAAGAGAGGGACAAAAAGAATGTAGTTTGTCCTGGAAGAATGGAAGAAGCCTAGTTAAGGAGATTGTGGACTTTGATTAAGAAATTATACTGGCAAGAGCCAGGACTGCGAGCACAACAAATTCTAGCAAATTCAATTCCATTTCACTCTTTACAACTCTCATTCATAGTTTTAGAATATAGGTACGCTATAGGTACTAAGGGGCCTCTTATCTTAAAAGGATCTCAGTACTGTAATTGTATCTGCTCTAACTCATGGATTGGGATAGAATAGACATGTTTCCTGATCTATAAATGTAAGACCCTAATGATATGAAAATCTGCTTGTGCAGGGGAGGCATAGGCATATGTGTCTTCCTCTAAGTTCTGTTGGCAAGAAGATATTCTTGGAAGAAAAAACAAACATGTACAATAAATCATTGTCATTTTTGACAGGACTTTTCAAAAAACTATGTCAAATAGTTAAGAATTTAGTTAATAGGAAGAGATCCCTTGCTAAGAAAAGTTTACACAGAAAAAGAACACTAGCAATCATGACACTGAATTTTTTAAGGGTTCTTATTCTCATTTGCTGCCCAGGGATGTACACAGATAAAAAGATTTATTCTCAGTTCTGAGATCCATGATACAGCATGGTGACTATAGTTAAGAATAATGTATTATGTACTTGAAAATTGCTAAGACAGTAGATCTTAAATGTTCTCACCACAAAAAAAAATAAGTATATGAGGTGATAGATATGTTAATTAGCTTGACTTAATCATTCCATAATGTCTACATATATTAAAACATCACATTCTATGTACTATAAATACATACAATTTTTTCTTAGTAATTTTTTTTTTTCTTTTTAGAGACAAGGACTGGATCTGTCACTCAGGCTAGAGTACAGTGGCATGATCGTAGCTCACGGCAGCCTCCAACTCGTGGGCTCAAGTGATCCTTCCACCTCAGCCTCCTGAGTAGTTGGGACTATAGGCACATTCCACCATGCCTAGTTAATGTTATTTTATTTTTTGTAGTGACAGGGTCTCGTTATGCTGCCCAGGCTGGTCTTGAACTCTTGGCCTCAAGTGATCCTCCTGCTTCGAGCTCCCAAAGTGCTGGGATTATAGGCATGAGCCACCATGCCCTGACACATATATAATTTTTATTTGTCAACTATACTTTAATAAATTGGGGGGGAAACCCTGAAAAGAGACATAATTCTTCACAGCCTTATTGTCAAAGGAAACTTACTTTAAAGTTGCAAATAAACAAACGAAAACAACAAACAACAAAAACAGATTCATTCTCCCCTTCCCCATCATATGTACACACCCAGACAAGAAATCTGTTTCTAAATCCTCACAGAAGTAGGGAGGGTAGAGAGAGAATAAAAATCTTGCTGGGAGGAGCTTTTGAAAATAGACGGAGTCCTTCTTTGGATGTTATTAAGGTAAGTGTGTTGTGTGTGTTGGAGCGGGGCGAGGGGAAGACAACCATTGATTAAGTATCTGAACACACAAGTCAGATACTCTGATAAGGCTAGTTTTAGAAACACTGTGGATAACTCCTAACCATGTTATGACAACATTTTCCTGTGCAGAGATGGGACGCTCCTTGGGGCATGAACCACTGTATCCTGTACCTGAGTTTAGGTAGTAACAATTCCTGTTAGGGCATGAGTCTTCTGTGTTCTGTTTTCCAGTATTACCAAGACAACACTCATGACTGAACCACAACTAACACAGAGAACAGAAGCGCTTTATCAAGATGCATGTGAACTTCAGCTTTAGGATGGGTAGAATTACTGATATCTTTTGTTGCTTACATATTGAAAGAAATGTCACTATTCTTAACAAGAACTGCTTGTTTGTGCTCCTAAAAATACATCCTATGATAAATTTATTTTACTTTATCCTAGTAAAGCATCAGTTTTTAAGCCCCAAAAGACATTTGCTATGGACATTTTCTTTGCTTTCTTTTAGCATCAGGTAGCATGGGCATAAAGTCTGAAGGGAAAGAAGCAAGAACCCAATGAATCAGTTAAAAAGGCATGAGAATCCCTATCATTTTGCATTATTACTACTAATGCTTTACATATTTGACTATTAACACTCACTAATATGAAAGTAGTACAGTCAAAAATGCAGAATTTGGACATAAGTACAAAAAAGTGATCTTGTTGTTCTCACAAAGTTAAATGTCTCCACCTTCTCAGGGTTGCTAATGTTGTTTTCCCACGGCCTGCTGGAAAATACTACTATTTTCTTTGGGTTCTTTCCAGGTGCTTTATTGAGAGGGGAAGATGGAGGAAGAGGAGGCTGTTGTAAATCACTTAATTATGGAAAGACAGGAAGTGCTGACTTCAATATGCTTCTGTTTCTTCTACATAAATTCTCATCAATAGAATTGTGGAGGAAAGATGGTCAGAAAATGTAGCATTGGTGATTTGCTGATTGTTCTAGCGTAATAATTCTGAAATATTTTTATCCTATAATCTTACCTTTATACCCTAAACCAGTGTTTCTAAACTGCATAAAGATGGACCAATTTTTTTAAAATTTCCAATCCATTGCAGACCAATGCCTTCGTAAAATACAGTAAAAATGAATTACCAGAAAAGCAAAATTTTTAAAGCCAAGAATACAAAATATAAGTCCAAAAAGTTTGTATTATTGATTTCAATAGACATAAAATATTCTATCAAATTATTATTCCAGTTTATAAATGCTTACTCTCAATGCCTACACTTATCTTGCTGCAGACAGTAACAAACTATCCGTAACTACAGTTTTGACAGTCACACATATATACACACAGAACACATACACAGCATAGATGCACACACACACTGACATATCAGATAAAGTAAATTTCTAACCACTTAAAGAATAGTTTAAATGTATATTATTACATTTCAGTTTTTTAAAACACTTCATACAAAAAAAGTTGATGAGAAAACAGCAGTCCCCTACCCCATCTCTCCCTATCTTCTAGTGCCCACCCAAAGAGGCAGCTATCTAATAACCAAACCTGTCAGAAAAGCAACAGATGTCACCCACCCACCTTCCAACCTGACCTTCCTCTCAGAGCTCTCTTACCTATCCTTCTCAATCCCAAGTTTTTGTTTCTGAGACTTGCACAGATGTTATCCTGAGCATTCTTTTTGCTCCCTTCTATACAAAGGTTCCTTTTGAAATAGGTAGTATTATTGTTCAAAATATTCGCTATTCCTGCATTGGGGTGGATGCTACTTCTTCATCCCATTGATATGAGTCTTGGCCATGATTTGTGATGTCCACCTTATAGACATGCTGTAATAGAAGGATTTTATATCCTTGCCCTGTTAAACTCAAAAGTGACCAGGTGATTTAGAATAGCCAGTGATACATCAATTCCAGGTAAAAGCTAAAATGGCAGACTCACCATCGCTGTCTTCTCCCTCTGTCATAAGACTAGCAGTGTCCCAGATAGAGCATTCTCCATTAGCCTGCATCCCATAAACCTATGATGTAAACCAGGGAGAGTTTAGTGCCATTTGTTACTGCATCAGAGCCTAAGCTGACAGATATATCCTTGTTCTTGGCTCTTCTTTTTTGGATTACTCCCTCATTTGGTATTTTAGTAGCTTCCTGAGAAAGTATTCATGACAGGCGAAGACCTAGTTGTCTGAAAACAACAGAATACTGGATTTGGTAAAATTTTCTCTCAGAATTAGAAAGCATTGATAAGTTATTTTCTAGCTTCAATGATGCTGTTGAGAAGTCCAGGGCCAATCTCACTCCTAATCCTTTGTATGTAACCCTTAATCCCCACTTACAAGGTTGTATGTATTTTTAAAAAAATAACTGTTATTCCAAAATGGCATGGTTACCAGTCCTTTTGAGATTTAAATATCTCTTTCAATCTTAATGTTCATGTGTTTCTAATCTAGGAAAGTATCTCCTATCATTTTCTCCTTAAGATCATCTTTTAGTCCTTTTTTTAAAAAAAAATTTAGCTTTTCAAAGTTATACATGTTCATAGTTTGAAGAGTCAACAGCCCTCTCACTGAATATTTGCCCTTCCCCATAGACAGCCACCGTACATTCTTTTAGCTGAGTCTTTGAAATTAACTACCATATCTCTAAATAAAATGTTTTAATTGTGGCAATGTGATATTTCTGCTTCAGACATTATTTATTGGCTTCATTACAGAAATAAGAGGACTCCTCCCTCTCTGTATGCCCATTACATTCACCTTTCACCGTGTATCACTATTTTAGTTAGATCAATAATCAGTATTTACATTATTAGAACCTTGTATTTTAGTCAGATCTGAGCCAAATATAAACTATGATTACTTTTCTTCTCCTACCCAAATCTTTGTTTTCCCTGGAGTTAATAAGTGTATTGTTCTTTTCATTTACTTAGTTTTCTAAGAAGATATCACTAATTCAAAACTATCTACCACTTGTTGAAATCTCATCTCAATACATTCAAATACATCAGATTTTCTGTTTGGTTGGTCAGTTGGTTAGATGGTTTGCTGAATTATCTCTTTCATGCTGAACACTTTGTTTAAGCATATGCTGATCCCTGATTTTCCAGTCATATTTAAGAAGGCACTAAAATGATGGAGGAAAGCTCTGTGTACATAACAGAAGTTGGATATATTTCAGTAAGCAATTTTTTAGTAGCCTATATCTTTTAAATGTTTAGCTAAATGTTCTGTAGGCCCCCCTTTGTACTTTTTTCCTAGCTACTGCAAATGGAATGAAAAAGTATAGCCTCCGATTCCTTCTGCAGGCACTTAGGTATCAGCTTCCTCTACTCTGCCAAGTCAGTTACCTTTCTCCCATCCACTTTTCACCTTCCAAACATATATTGAGTTCTCTCAATTTCTATTACCTCCTTTCCTGCCCTTTCTGTCCTTTGAAGGTTATATTAGTTTCTTATTGCTGCTGTAACAAATTACCACAAACTTAATGGCTTAAAACAACACAAATTTATTATCTTACAGTTATGGAGGGCTGAAGTACAAAATCAGTCTCAGTGGGCTAAAATCAAGGTGTCAGCAGGGCTGCATTCCTCCTGAAAACTCTAGGGGAGAATCTGTTTCTTTGACTTTCCTAGCTCCCAGAGGTTGCCTGCATTCCTTGGCTCATGGCCTCATCTTCCTTCTTCAAAGCCAGCAGGGGAGCAAATCCTAACTCTCCTTCCTCCCTCTTTCCTTATAAGGATCTTGTAATCACATTGGGCCCACCTAAAACCTCCAAATTAATCTCCTCATCTCAAACTCCTTCACTTAATCAAATCTGCAAAGTCCCTTTTGCCATGAGATAAAACACATTCATATTCTAATCGAGGAAAGTATCTCCTATCCAAGAATCAGGTTCCAAGAATCAGGACATGGACATCTTGGGGGTGAGGGCATGAGGGCATTGTTCTACATAAAGTTTTATACTTTTCTTTTTTTTTTTGAGACAGAGCCTTGCTCTGTCACCCAGGCTGGAGTGCAGTGATACAATCTCGGCTCACTGCAACCTCCGCCTCCTAGGTTCAAGCGATTCTCCTGCCTCAGCCTCCCAAGTAGCTGGGATTACAGGCATGCACCACCATACCTGGCTAATTTTGTATTTTAGTAGAGATGGGGTTTCAGCATGTTGCCCAGGCTGGTCTCGAACTCCTGACCTCAGGTGATCCACCCGCCTTGGCCTCCCAAAGTGCTGGGATTACAGGTGTGAGCCACTGCGCCAGCCGGTTTTATACTTTTCTTATCCCTTACTGTGCGGTATCAGGAAAGAGCAGAGTAAAAAGCATGTGTTCAATCATCTTGTTTAATCAGGAATCCAAATAGTATGTGTTCTGGGTTCCAATCTTTGAGACTCTTCTCACATCTACTTCTGATAGAGATATAATAACAGCATAGAAATAATCAAATCTCAGCCAGGCGCGGTGGCTCACACTTGTAATCCCAGCACTTTGGGAGGCCGAGGCAAGCGGATCACGAGGTCAGGAGATCGAGACCATCCTATGAATGGTGAAACCCTATCTCTACTGAAAATACAAAAAATCAGTCAGGTGTGGTGGTGGGCGCCTATAGTCCCAGCTGCTCGGGAGGCTGAGGCGGGAGAATGGTGTGAACCCAGGAGGCGGAGCTTGCAGTGAGCCCAGATCGTGCCACTGCACTCCAGCCTGGGCAACAGAGCGAGACTCCGTCTCAAAAATAAAATAAAATTACATTAAATTTTTAACAAAAGAAATAATCAAATCTCACTAAAGCCCTCAATCCACATATGAAACTAGAACAGGACCAGGCACGGTGGCTCAAGCCTGTAATCCCAGCACTTTGGGAAGCCGAGGCAGGCAGATCATCTGGGGTCAGGAGTTCAAGACCAGCCTAGCCAACATGGCAAACCCCCATCTCTACTAAAAATACAAAAATTAGCTGGGTGTGGTGGTGCACGCCTGTAGTTCCAGCTACTTGGGAGGCTGAGGCAGCAGAGTCACTTGAACCCAGGGGGTGGAGGTTATAGTGAGCAGAGATCACGCTATGGCACTCCAGCCTGGGCGACACAGCGAGACTCCATTTCAGAAGAAAGACAGAAAGACAGAAGAAAGAAAAGAAAAGAAAAGAAAAGAAAAGAAAAGAAAAGAAAAGAAAAGAAAAGCAAGAAAGAAAGAAAGAAAGAAGGAAGGAAGGAAACTAGAACAGGCCTCAGAAATGTTTTCATAAACCCTGTCACTGTTTTGGAAAGCAGGCAGAATAGGAATGAGAAGAAAATAAAAGTAGAAAAAAGAAGTGAGAGGAGGGAAAGTTTTTTTTTTTAAGGAAATGCATATGACAAGATTATGAAATGTGCAGGCTACTTAGTAATCTGGTGCTACCTGTGGACTAGCAGAAAAGAATCAAAGGTAGGAATCAGAAGGCAACATCACATATGAACAAAAAAGCTAAAGTTAGAATTGAAAGTTCTAAATTCAGACCCCAATTCTCAAACTTACAAGTTTGATCTTGTGGAAGCCAGTTAAGTAACTTGGTTCTATAGCTGAGGAACCTGAAACCCAGAGAAGTTATCTGAATTTAAATTAGCACATATATGTAAAAGACCCTAGGAAAACATCCATCACACAACAGTTGAATGTCAGCTGTATCTGAAGCAGACAGTGGCACTAATTGAAAACTTAGCATTTTGGCATCGGCAGTGATACCATAACACGAAAACCCAACAGCTAGAAGGCAGATTGAAAGAAAATCATCTCTTCCATTTCTAAAAAGGTAGGCTAGCCTAGACACAAGAAAATTCGCCTTAATACCTGGATATAATTGCAGATAGGCTACAGAAATACCACTTAAATTCATTCAAATTTTTTTTTACCAAGTCTGGATGGAACATTCAAAAAAATTTTAACAAACTCCTCCAACATGCCAAACACCATGCCAGGTATCAAGGGTACAGCAATGAATAAGGCAGACACAATCTCTGTCTTCACAGAGATTAGTCCAACAGGGAAACAGACAATTAACAAAACAATGACAAGTAAGATAGGTGCTTTGACGGAAATAAAAACGTAGAGTCCAGGGACCTAAACCAGACTAGGGTGTTGGTGTTGGGGAGTTATGTGTGGCTCTTAAGAGTTAATGACACACCCTTCAGAGCTCAGCTAAAGAGCAGGAGCTAGTGAAGCAAAGGTACAGGGGAAGGGTTTGGCAGAGTGTTTCAAGGAGCCCACTCCTTTGACTAGGGAGAGTGACAAGGTACCTTGGAGGCCAGTCCGCCTAAATCTTGTATTATGCATGAAACGGCAACAGGGTTGATAACAGAAGAAAGTGCTTGGTTAGGAAGGTGCTTTTAGAATGACAGAATTACCATGATGGAGTCATAATTATTTTGCTTTCTTTTCAAGGTAAAGTTCTCCCCTTTTCATTCTGTAAGCAGGCAGTGGAACACAATGGTTAAGAGTTCAGGCTCTAAAGCCTGTCAGAATGTGCCTGGATTCACATTCTGACTCTGACACTCACTGACTCTAAGACCACAGACATATTTCTTCTCTGGCTTCAGTTTACTCATCTGTAAAATGCTTCTAATATTAATATTTCCCTCACTGGGTTGTTGTGAGGATTAAATTAGGTAATATATCAAAAGGTGTTTAGAAGAGTGCCAGCATAAAGCAAGCACTCAATAAATCTTTTTTTTTTTTTTTTTTTTTTTCCTGAGACAGTGTCTCACTCTGTCGCCAGACTGGAGTGCAGTGATACGATCTCGGCTCAGTGCAACCTCCGCCTCCTGGGTTGAAGACAGCCTCCTGCCTCAGCCTCCCAAGTAACTGGGACCGCAAGCACATGCCACCACGCCTGGCTAATTTTTGTATTTTCCGTAGAGACGGGGTTTCACCATGTTAGCCAAGCTGGTCTCGAACTCTTGATCTGGCAGCCTCAGCCTCCCAAAGTGCTGGGATTACAGGCTTGCGCCACTGTGCCCAGCCAATAAATCTTTGCTTCTTACTGTTACTGGTTTTAGTTGCCAGACACTGGACTTTTTGCAATTTCTAAGATAATAAGAGGCCACCTGACTTTGTTTACATGGCATTGCTTTCAGTTGCAGAAAAGATGGAATATGCAGCAGCACTAGTATCCTACCACTTGGCCCTTGAAATGCTAATTACAAGCTACCAGAATCTGGCTCATCAGTTCTCCAGTTCTGACTCTGTGACATGGGAAGACCAGAAAGCTTCAAAGAAGTCTACGTCTCTTTCAGGTTACAAGGAACCCAGACAGAAATGGCAGAGTGTAGCCACGTAGAAATCGGGCACCACAAGAAGATGTTAACATGGAGCCACCATGATTCAGGCTGTAATATAGAAGCTCAATATTTATAGATGCACCTACAGGTGATCAGTCTAAGAAAGACCTGCTTATGCTAATCCAGGAGATTACATCCAAAATTTCAATTGTATTCATTCAACAAATACTTGAGTGCCAGCTGTGTACCAGGCACTCTTCTAGATGTTAAGGACATAGTAGTGAAAAAAAAAAAGGGACAAAAGTCCCCGCCCTAGAGGGGGCAGACAATAAACACAATAAATAAGTTAATATATAGCGCAGAGAAAGTGGTATGTGCAATGGAGAAAAATAAGTAGTAAAGGAAAACAGCGAGAGCAAAAGAGCAAATAGGTGAGTTGTTCGGTGATCAATTTCTACCACAGTAGTAAAGAAAGGCCTCACAGAAACGGGGGCATTTTAGCAAAGACCTGAGGAGTCGAGGAAGACATGGGTATCTGGAAGAAGCATTCAGGGCAGAGACAACAGCAAGGGCAAAGTCTCTTAGGAGAGTGTGTTCAAAGTGTTTGAGAAACAGCAAGGAGGCCGCCAATGTGACTGAACAGAGAATGGAGGGGAATAACAGCAGGAAGTAAGACCAGAGAGGTAAGGGTGGTATACAGGGACTAATAGTAAAAATATTTGTTTTTACTCCGAGTGAGATAGGAAGCTTGTAGAAAGTTGTAAACAGTCTTAATATGGTCTGCTCTATATTGTTAAAGGTATCATTCTGGCTGCTGTGTTGAGAATAGAATGAATGTTAAGGATAACTAATACAAAATTCTAGTCAATGATGGCAGTAGTTTGGACCAAGCTGCTATCAGTGGAGTTGGGGAGAGTGGTCATATATTTTGAAGAGACAGCAACAAGCTTTGATGACAAACTGAATGTGGGATATAAAAGAGTTGCTGAGTTGGCCTCAGCAATCAAATGATGGAGTTGCCACTAACTGAGATAAAGAAGGTTGTAGGTAGAGAAAGCTTTTGAGGGGAAGGGGTATGCTGAGCTTTGTTTTGGATATGATCAAATGAAGAGGTCTATTAAACGTACAAGTAAAGATAATGAGATACTTGGAATACAAGTTTGGATTTAAGACTTGGGAGTTGTGAGCATATTTATATTTAAAGACATAAGATTGAATGAGACCACTATAAGAAAGGGGGTAGGAACAGAAGAAAAACATTCCAAGGCAGAGGCCTGGGACACTCCAATATTAAGAGGTCACTGAGCAAGAGTTTGAGAACAGTGACCAATAGTGTAGGACTAAAACCAGGAGACCGAAGTGTCCTATAAACGAAGTGGAGAAAGTGTTACAGGGAGGAGGGAGTAATCAACTATGCCAAATGCTGATAGGTCAAGGATGGAGACAGAGAACCGGCTATTGGATTAACTAACAAAGTAACAAAGTAATTGGAGAGTAATTTCAGTGGAATGCTGGGGGCAAGAGGTAGTTGAAATAGTTTTAATAGAAAACAGGAGAAAAGGAATTGGGGCAGTGAATATAGAACTCTTTTAAGGATTTTACGGTAAAGGAGAACAAAAAAATGGGACAGTAGCTGGAAGGGGAAGTAAAGCCAAAACTTTTTTTGTTTTGTTTTTCTGGTTTTTTAGATCAATTTTAAAACACAATATATTAATTTGCATGGGGGAAATGTAACTGGTAAACAGACCAGAAATAGTTGTGAAGAGATTAGTGCTTTCTTTTCTATCAGGAAAGTCAAATGAAAATCACAGCTGGGTGTGGTAGGCTCATGCCTGTAATCATAGCACTTTGGGAGGCTGAGCTGGGAGGACTGCTTAAGCCCAGGAGTTTGAGACCAGCCTGAGCAACACAGGGAGACTCCATCTCTACAAAAAATAAATTTAAAAACATTAGCTGGACATGATGGTGTGTGCCTGTCATCTCAGCTACTCAGGAGGCTGAGGTGGGAGGATTACTTGAGCCAGAATATAGAGGCTGCAGTAAGCCATGATTGCACCAGTGCACTCCAGCCTGAGCAACACAGTGAGATCTTGTCTCAAAAATAATAAACAAATAAGTATTAAATAATAAAATAAAACCACAAGATTACTTAGTGAGCATTGACAACAGCTCCCTTCACATTGATTTCACATTGATTTCAACTGTGAAGAGTCTCAGCATCCCCAACTTCTCAGCTGGGTAAGAATTTCTGAGTAGATCTGATGCTTGAATCAGCAGGGTGGAGTACACTCCCTTAACCAGTGCTGGAGAAACTGTTACCATTCATTCACTCTTTCATTCAACAGACACTACTGAGCACCTACTATTACATGACAGTTACTAGGATACAAGTTCAACAAAACACAATTTTGCCTTTGAGAGTTCATGGTTCATTAAAGAGTATGTGTAAGTACACATGAAATGAATAAGTAGAGTTATAAGAGTTGAGGCGGGTACATGTATATAAAAGAGACAAAAACGAATTAAGTGGTTAACTATTCAGTAATGGGGACATTTGGGTTATTCATATTTTTTTAGCCATCATAAATAGAGGGATACTGAGGATTTCAATTAATTCCTCACCCAGAAGTATTTATTTATTGATATCTATTATATTAAGACTGTAAGACATCTTAGCAAATAAATAAGAAACCCATAATGTATCTCCCTCCTCGCCTTAACTGAAATAATCATCAAGAAAATAAATCTGAACAGTGTAAAACCACCTGAGACTGAAGACAGGCAAGTTATAAATTCATTCAACAAGTATGTATATATATCGAGCACATATTATGTCAGGACACGATTCCAAATGTTTGAGATACATCAGTGAGCAAAAACAAAAATACTGCTTTTTAGAACTTGTATTTTAGCAGGGGAAACAGTCAACAATAACATAAAAAGTAGTAAAATAGATTGTATGTTTGAAGGTAATAGGTCCCACAGAAAAAAAGGATTAACAGGGTAAGGGGATTTCAGAAAACTGGGATGTGTAGGGGGGGTGGCTGAGGTGAGGGTCGACTTGCAAGTTTAAGTAGTGTGGTTAAGGTCTCAGTGAGGTGACATTTTGGCAATGATTTGAAGGAGGCAAGGAAGATAGCTCTCTGCATATTTGGAAAAAGCATTCTAAGCATGGGAAAAACCCTAGGGTGCCAAGGAAGAAGTGTGGCTGGTGCTCAGCAAGGAAATAAGTAGGGAAACTTCTTAAGTTATTGCAGTAATCCAGGCAAGAGCTGAAGTTATTAGGCTCACTTGTAATGGTAGTACATAGTCAGTTTGGGGATAAATTAATATTTTAAAGGTATAGTCAACAAAAGTTCCTGATAAATGTGGAAAAAGGAAGTCACTAATATCATGCCAAGGTTTTCTGGTTTTTTGTTTGTTTGTTTGTTTTTGAGATGGAATTTCGCTCTTGTTGCCCAGGCTGGAGTGCAAGGGTGCGATCTTGGCTCACCACAACCTCCACCTCCCGGGTTCAAGCGATTCTCCTGCCTGAGCCTCCCAAGTAGCTGGGATTACAGGCATGCGCCAAAAAAAACGTATTTGACACAAGGATGATACAAAATTAGGCCCGGCTAATTCTGTATTTTTAGTAGAGATGAGGTTTCTCCATGTTTGTCAGGCTGGTCTCGAACTCCTGAACTCAGGTGATTCACCTGCCTCGACCTCCCAAAGTGCTGGGATTACAGGCATGAGCCACTGCGCCCAGCCCATGCCAAGATTTTTAACCTTGGCCATTAAGATGCAAAGGGCTGCAGGTGCAGATGTGAGGGAGACAATTAGGTCCATTTGGACACACTAAGTTTGAGATGTCTAGTAGACATCTGTAGCACCTCAGATAATCTTGGCCTCGCTTGGCTGTGGGGCCACTGGCCAATCAACCTCAGCCAGAAACCACCTGGCAGCGTTTTGCCTCCTGGTCAGGTCATACATCACATGAGTGTCTGCTTAGTGCCCCCATAAAATTAAAGTAAGTGTGTTTGGCCAGGGGAGCAGGAAGAGACAGTAATGTTAGCAACCCTTTGACTGAATCTTGACTTCCTGCCCCCATTCACTCCTTTTCCCTACACTCATTTTCTTGGAATTGTACTCCCTAATAAAATAACAGCACAAAGCCTTTTGCCTCAGGCTATGCTATCTGGGAGAACAGAGGCTAAGACAACATCCAAGTGGAAATACGAACACAGAGTATTTTAAGTGAGTATGGAGTTTGGGGAAGTGATTTGGGGAAAGGATATAATTTTGAGAGTTGTCAACATAGACATAGTACTTACGATCACGAGAGTGCATGACGGCACAAAAGAGTGAGCAAAAAGACAAATGTCAGAAAGTAGAGAGGCTGAAAATGTTAGAACATTTGAGAGGAAAGACAATCTGTTTTGTTCATAATTTCCCCAGTCTCTAGAAGAATGCCTGGCACAAAGTAGGTGCTCCACAGATATTTTTAGAATAAATGAAATAGGTCACCATGGTCTTGGGGTTAGGCAGGAAAGCAAATCACAGGAGGTGATGAACTAGGCTAGGCAGGGTTCATGGAACTTGAGTTCACAATGAGGGTGAAAATTATATTCGACAGCAGAAACGGGCAAAAAATAACAGGAAGTTGTGATTACAGAAAAGCTCTCAAATACCACTTTCTCTTTGAAGCCTTTTATAATCATCTTATGGGACCTTCCCCCATTCTGGACCTCTTTCAAGATACTTTTCTTATACTCTATCAAGTTACATCCATGTGCACTCCTCCTTCATCTCCCTGATATTGACCACATTTTGCAATTGGAAAACTGAGTCAAAAATGGGGGGTTGCCTGTAGTCCCAGCTACTCAGGAGGCTGAGGACAAGAGAGTCACTTGAGCCCAGGAGTGCGGGGCTGTCACGTGCGATGACCACTCCTGTGTACAGCCACTGCACTTCAGTCTGAGCAACACAGTGAGAGCCTGATCCTGAAAAAAATGTATTTTAAAATGGAGGTGGCTTCCAAATCCCAGAGACAAAACTTGGACGCTGAAAGTAGAAATGTCAGAAAGTAGTGAGGTTGAAAATGCTAGAGTATATCCGAAGAGAGAATACTCAAGAGAGAAAAGTCAAAGTAGAGAGATTGAAAATTTGGAGTATACCCCAAAATGTTAGTAGTAAAATAACTTGCATTGGAATGAACGGATGATTGAATAAATGAATGAACAAAGTTAGGTGGGAACGGAGGCCATTAGAGCAGAAGTCAAGAAGAATACATGTTTTAATAATTGTTTGAGGCCCACTGGTCTGAGAATAAGGGCCCAAGTGAATAGGGGAAGCTAGCCTCCAGTTAGAAGACACCTAGAAAGTTAGCAAAATAATCAATGATAATAAGGGTCTAAATGAAGGTCAGTGTATACAAAAAGGAAGAATGAATATGAGGACATTTTAAAATAAA
Source organism: Rhinopithecus bieti (assembly GCF_001698545.2). NCBI lineage: Eukaryota > Metazoa > Chordata > Mammalia > Primates > Cercopithecidae > Rhinopithecus > Rhinopithecus bieti. The sequence goes on from NW_016809446.1 coordinate 64,590, forward strand.
AACTCACCATATTTGCTGGGTGATAATTATGCGTTATGAGTAAATAATTCCAAAGTTTTGATATCATGTATAGGGCCACAGTAAGAAGAGCAGGTAGATTAACTCAATTTTTTTTTTTTTGAGACGGACTCTCACTCTGTCGCCCAGGCTGGAGTGCAGTGGCTGGATCTCAGCTCACTGCAAGCTCCGCCTCCCGGGTTTATGCCATTCTCCTGCCTCAGCCTCCTGAGTAGCTGGAACTACAGGCGCCCACCACCACGCCCAGCTAGTTTTTTTTGTATTTTCTTAGTAGAGATGGGGTTTCACCATGTTAGCCAGGATGGTCTCGATCTCCTGACCTCGTGATCCGCCCGTCTCGGCCTTCCAAAGTGCTGGGATTACAGGCTTGAGCCACCGCGCCCGGCCGATGAACTCAATTTTGAAAACATATTTGACACAAGGATGATATCCAAATAAAAGCTAGTAATAGGCAACATTTTTCCTAACATTGTTCCAAGTACAAACACTGTTCCAAGTATACTTCACAGGTATTATGTCATGTAATCATTACAATAACACTATGAGGTAAGTGCTATTATCATCTTTGTTTTACAAATAGGAAAACTGAGGCACAAGAGTGAACAATTTGCCCAAAGTCATTAGCTAATAAGTGGCTGAGCCAGTGCAATGAATTCACCCCCACCCCCATCTCCTGCAAATTCTTCACCCTCAATGTGATGGTATTAGGAGATGAGGCCTTTGGGAGGTAAACCCCGTGCGAATGGGACTAGTGCCTTATAAAAGGAACCCAAGAGCTCTTGCTCTCTTTCTGCCCTGTGAGATAAAGAGAAAAAACAGCCATCTACAACCCTGAGGAGGGCCTTCACCAGAACCTGACCATGTTGGCAGCCTGATTTCAGACATCCAGACTCCAGAGCTATGAGAAATAAATTTCTGTTGCTTATAAGCCACCAAGTCTACATGGTACTTTATTACGGAAACCTGAACTCACTGAGAGCCAGGATTTGAACTCAAATGTTGAGAAACTTTGCCCGGGACCACTCACAAATTCACTATTTATTCGATAAATATTTAACAAGTACCACTATATTCTAGATATTGTGTTGTTGCTAGGGAGAGGAAAAGCTGGTAGTGAACAAGAGATGTGGTCCCTACCTGCACAATTACATGGACACTAAACAAATAATGAGAAGTAGGAATTGGAAAAGAAAGTGATAAATTACAGTTAGGTAGGAGGAAAGGGTGAGAGAAAATTCCAGGGGAAGGGAAGGGCATGCGTAAATACCCTGAAGTGAGAGCCTACAGTAGGGAATAAAAAGAGGAGAGCCTGGAAAAAATTAAAATACTATGCAAGGAGTGCAGGCAGCTAGGGGGACAGATGGAAAGGCTGGAGAGAAAGACAAGTTCAGATAATGGAGCTTAGACAATGTGTGGTAAGCAAAGGGAGGCCACTGGAGGAATTTAAGCAGGTCAATGATCAGATTTATATTTAAAAAATTACTCTGGCAGCAGTATGGCAAATGTATTGGAATGAGGCAAGAGCAGTTTTGGAGGACCTGAATGGGTTATTGTGGGACTTCAAGCAAGAGACCACAGTGGTTTAGACTAAAATGGGAATGAAAAAATGGTCATGGGAACAGAGAGGTCACAAATCCAATTTTCCAGAGAACAGACAGATGTAGGTGATTCTGCTGTGTGTTGGAGGTGTGCTAGGTTTCTTGCATGAACTGAGTAAATGTGAAGATACCCTTTACTGAACCAGGGACTATGGGAGGAGCATTTCGAAGGAATTATGATACACAGGCTGAGTTTGAAATGCCCTAAGCCATCCAAATGAAAAGTGTACCAAAGGCAGTATGTTGGAACTATGAATATAGGGTTCCAGAGCAAGACCTAGGCTTGGGTTATGGATTGAAGAGTCTTTGACATAAGGTATTTGATGCTACTGGGAGAGCATAAGACCACCTAGGAAAGTGTATGGGGAGACTCAGTAAGAAGGCCAGGGTTCAGCTCAGCATGATTCCAATGTGTAAGAGGTAGATCAAGAAGGAGAAGCTGGTTGTTAAAGAGCAAACTCAGGTAGAGAGGAAACCTGTGACATAAGACCAGAGGGAAAAAGGTATTTGGAAAAGAGTGTGGTCAATCGTGTCAAATACTGGGACGAGGGCTTGTAAAATGAGGACTGAAAATGATCCGCTGCATTTACAGACATGAAGCTTGTCTGTGGACAATTCAGAACCACTTCAGGTGAGCAGTGGGGACACTGGAGAGGGCTGGGAGGTGGGATGTGAGAGACTGTCCAGGGGTAAGAGACAGCTGGAGTTGTTGCAGAGCAATTTAGGGAGAAGAGAAATCTTTTTAAAGAATTGAGAGACTTAAGCATGTTTAAATACTAATAAGAAAGAGCCAGTAGAAAAGGAAACGTTGAGAGTAACAGAAGAGGGACTCCTTAAGGGCAAAGCCTATGAGAAAATAGTAGGGTACCTGGAGTACCAGGAAGGACAGTTCTTTACAAGAGAAGTGAGTCATGGGCGGAGTCCAGATTTGAACACTCTCTGCTTCCTAAAGACACGTCTCCTTTAAAGGACAGAAAAATAATGATTAAGACTTGAGGCCAGGCGCGCTGGCTTACGCGTGTAACCACACCACTTTAGGAGGCCGAGGCGGGTGGATCACCTGAGGTCAGGAGTTCCAGACCAGCCTGGCCAACATGGTGAAACCCCATCTCTACTAAAAACACAAAGATCAGCCAAGTGTGGTGGCAGGTGCCTGTAATCCCAGCTACTTGGGAGGCTGAGGCAGGAGAATCTCCTGAACCCGGGAGGCAGAAGCTGCAGTGAGCCGAGATCGTGCCACTGCACTCCAGCCTGGGCGACAAGACATAGCCTCCGTCTCAAAAAAAAAAAAAAAAAAAAAAGACTTGAAATTCCAGGGAGAGGGGCGCAGAGTTCACTATCAAGGACAATGGGGACCTAGTGGTGTGGTCCTGGGCGACTTCTGAGAGAGCAGTTCAGTAGTTTCCAGCCACGGAAGTCCCCCTGCTGGGTTTAGGGTGCAGTGGGTGCGAATCCCTGCTGCAGAAAACAGACTGAAGAAAGCAAGCCACACAGGATGTTGTCCGGAGAAAGGCGGGCAGGTGGGATGGGGCATATTTCCAGCGGTCCCGGCAGGTTGTGGCTCGGAGACCTCCGAGGGCCGTCGACGTCAGCCACGGCCGGGGCAGAGCCCCGGAAGGTGCCACAGTATCGGGGCCAAAGTCCCTCAGAAAAGCATGCTCCGCCGGCGGCCGCCAGGTTTCTCTGCGGAGTCTCAGAAAGGAAAACCCATTCCCACGGGGGTCAAACGACGTCCCCGGGTCCCAGGCCCCGAGACGTTGGCAGAGGCGCAGCAGACCTTCCTCCCCAACCCGTACGGCTCCCGCAGTCCCCCGTCTCCCGGCGGCGTCGGAAAGTTCCCGGGGCTCGCGGCGGTCAAGAGCAGAGCCGGGGCAGCCGCAGCCGCCTTCTTAGCCCGCCGCTCACCGCCACAGAGGCAGACCTGCGTGGGGGTTTCCACCAAGTCGCCGACACCCCTCGGGAATTCCCCCACTGGGCCACACACAAACCCCGCTTCCTCCTTCAAATTTCCGCCGCCAGTTTTATCGATCCGAACGCCGCGCTGGGGTTTAGACAACTCCTCCCGGCGCCGGGCTCAGCCCGCCTTCGCTTTCCCTCTCCCGGCGGAACCCGTCCGCCTCGGGCGAAGAAACCCGAAGGCTTTCGGCAAGTTCCGTCCCCAGCGCGGGGGCGGGGCCGTTCGAGCTGCTCCGGGCCGAGCTCGGCTGTTTCCGTGCGCGGCCGCTGCGCACTCGGCACTGGGCGGCGCTGGCTGGCTCCCTGGCTGCGGCTCCTCAGTCGGCGGCGGCTGCTGCTGCCTGTGGCCCGGGCGGCTGGGAGAAGCGGAGTGTTGGTGAGTGACGCGGCGGAGGTGTAGTTTGACGCGGTGTGTTACGTGGGGGAGAGAATAAAACTCCAGCGAGATCCGGGCCGTGAACGAAAGCAGTGACGGAGGAGCTTGTACCACCGGTAAGAGGAGCAGGAGGAGGAGGCAGGAGCCAGAGAGAGCCGGGGGGACGGAGGGGGGACGGGGAGGCGCCGGACACCCGCGCTTGGGGCCTTCCCCTAGCAGGAGGGGCCGCGGTAAAGATGGAGCCTCCGCCCGAGCCCCACAACATCGCCGCCGCTCGCAGCGAACAAAGAATAATGGCGGCGGACTGGAGCCAGCGGCGGCCGGGGCGGCAGCGACTCTGCCTGCAGCCAGCGGCGGCGCTCATGGCGGGGGCGTGGGGGCGGCGGCAGGCGGTGGGAGCCGGCGCGGGGTGGTGCGGGCGGCCGGCTGCGGCGAGCTGGCGCCGCGTTCCGCCGCCGCCGCCGGGCCGGGCGCGGAGCCGGGAGCCCGGAGCCGCCCGGGGAGGCCGCCGCCTCGGCCCGGGCTGCCCCCGGCCCTCGCTCGTCGCCCCCGCCGCCCGCCGCCCCCGGCCGACCCGGCCCGCTCCGGCAGCCGCCGCCTAAGGTTGCCGTGGGGGTGGAGGAGGAAAGAAGGCGACAGTTGAGGGCAGAGGAGGTGAAGGTGCCTGCTGCCTTCCCGGTGGCCTCGGTGTCTGCCATGCCCGCTTCGCAAGGGGAAGAGCTGCAACGTCTGACCTACTCTTCTCTCCACTCTGTGCAATAAAGTTCGAAACCCAAGGTTTCCTCTCGTGCTGTATTTTATTCATGCCCTTTCCCCCCCGCTCCCACACCATTGAGGAAATGCTGCTTTCTGCCCTGTGCTGCTTAGTTGAGAGATGAGAGCTTGTGTTTTGGGGGGAAATTTTTTGCTCCTTCACCCCCTTGCTTTTTTTTTTTTTTTTAAATTCAGCCTTTATGGAAATGCATGCTTTTGGGAGAAAGAGGGTGCTAAGAAAATATTTATAATAACTTTTAAACTGTTGGGATCTTATAAAAGGGAAGCTGGCGTTTGAAAACAGTTTCGGTTTTAACCCTTTTCAGTAAGGTAATAATTACTCGAGGTCTATCATTCTGAAACACTTCGTTGAAACGAATTATCAGCCGATGTACTCTTGTTTTACATCATTTCGCGGGGTGCAACCTTGCCAACCACTTTTGGGTTATCTGGATCTCCCCTCACCTCTGTCCCACTTCCCCTACCATATTTCCCACGAATTTCTTTGTGAACTTTAATGAGAGATTGATTTAATACTACTTCTAAAAATAGACTTTAAAGTATCCATTATTTCTCTCTTGTGCAGTAGGTAACCCCCGTCTTGAGATTGACAATTTAAGCCACAAGCTGTATTTTTTCTTCGCCTGTTGGGAAAAGAGGACAGCAGAAAAGTCATTGACACATTAAAAATTAAAAGAATTTTTAAAGGACATGCGGTATGACCTATTTAAGTTTGTAATATCATCTCAAGTTATAATTCTAACCTTAGCTGGCGTCTGCCTTCTGAAGGTTTAGTAGAAGATACTTTTGATTGCTGTCTATTGAAATATTTTACATTTATGGCTCATTTCCTGATTTAAAAGTAAAGCCCCGAACAGTTGTTTTAGGTGGTGCAAAAGACGAACAAGTTTGTTTTAAAAATACTTGTCTGTCACTGTATGATTGCATTGTGATCGATACGTACAAGCCTTCTGGTTAGGAACAAATACTGATTGGCACCAGAAGCACTGACTTATTTTTCTGTATCCTAGTCACTTTTCCAAAACGTGCTTTGCTGTATTGCTTCTCTTTAAAAGACCACATTAGCAATTTGTCATTTACAAGAAACTTAAGAAGATACGGTAAAGGGAGGTTTTCTATAGATTGGGAAAATGATTTTATTTTCAAACACTGAAAAAATTATAATATTGATAATGATAAGTTACCATTTTTCCTTTATGATGTTCCACAAGCCACCATCAGTTGAGTAGGTTTTTGTTTGTTTGTTTGTTTGTTTGTTTAAGAATATAAGTCGGGTAGGCTATAATATTATGGCTAGGGCCTGTAATCCCAGCATGTTGTGGGGCTGAGGAGGGCAGATCACTTGAGGTCAGGAGTGCGAGACCAGCCTGGCCAACATGATGAAACCCCATCTCTACTAAAAATACAAAAATTAACCAGGTGTGGTGGTGTGCACCTGTAATCCCAACTACTCGGGAGGCTCAGGTTGCAGTGAATTGAGATCGTGCCACTGCACTCCAGCCTGGGCAACAGAGCAAGACTCCGTCTCAAAAACAAAACAAAAAAAAGAATATACAACTCTTTTTTTGTGAGATTTTTAAAAAATTGTTTGCTGATGGCCGGATGCAGTGGCTCACGCCTGTAATCCCGACACTTTGGGAGGCCGAGGCAGGCGGATCACAAGGTCAAGAGATCGATACCATCCTGGCCAACATGGTGAAACCCCGTCTCTACTGAAAATACAAAAATTAGCTGAGTGTCGTGGCGTGTGCCTGTAATCCCAGCTACTAGGGTAGCTGAGGAGGCGGAGATTGCAGTGAGCCAAGATTGCTCCACTGCCCTCCAGCCAGGCCACAGCGAGACTCCATCTCAAAAAAAAAAAAAATTGTTTACTGATATGTTCTTTCTTCAGTCTTGCCCAAGAGATACTTTAAATTGTATTTTTAATTTTAATTTTTATTTATTTTTTTGAGATGGAGTTTCGCCCTTGTTGCCCAGGCTAGAGTGCAGTGGGGTGGTCTCAGCTCACTGCGAGCTCCGCCTCCCGGGTTTAAGAGATTCTCCGGCCCCAGCCTCCCGAGTAGCTGGGATTACAGGCGCAGGACACCACGCCCGGCTAATTTTTGTGTTAGTGGAGACGGGGTTTCACCATGTTGGCCAGACTGGTCTCGAACTCCTGACTTTGTGATCCGCCTGCCTCGGCCTCCCAAAGTGCTGGGATTACAGGTGTGAGCCACCTTGCCCAGCATATTTTATTATTTATACATTCATAATTTGTGATTCTTAGCAATTCCAGGTGGAACTTCAAACTTTTATATTCATTAATATTGTGAACATTCACCTGGAACATGTGACTAAATTGTACTTCTCCACTCTTCCAGCCATCGGTAAAAATTACAGCTGGATCCACTTGAATCTTTTTTTTTTTCCCATGAACACCTGCATTTAGAAAGCTAATAAATTATTTGACAGAATTTGCTTGAAGAATGTTAAAAGAACCCTTCTTTGGGAATTTAAAACTTAAGTGTTACCTGTTTTGCATGAATTCCCCCCCCCCCC